>NC_056733.1:400171679-400229179 GCF_019279795.1 Protopterus annectens
GCATTTAAGCTTTAGCATTGATACTGCTGATCCTGTATTGATTCCTGAAGTTCTTCTTACCATGTTTATTTATTTATTTGTTTGTTTGTTTACTGTGGAAGTGCACTGATGTTAGTTTGACCAATTGCAGGCTCAGCCCAAGTTAGGTGAAATAGTAACATTACGGTATGCATTTACATATGTATATACATGTACAGTATATATACATAGAGGCAAACATATTTTATTTATTTAATTAATGATTTGTGTATTATTTTATTTATGTATTTATGTATTTGTTTATTTATTGCTATTTGATTAATGCAAATGATAAACATATTTAATATAGGCAAATAAACTTGAATATTCACAACAATTCATATGTATATATTTATAATGGAATAAAATAATAGGCTAATTGGTGGAGATGGAGGTGTAAGCATCAAAATAGTTGACAGAGACAAAGCAGTACAGATTGCATCTAATGGCAATTACCCACTACATGTACACACTGAGCATCAGATGTAATGCCATTATCATAATATATAGCATTGTGAACTTAGACAAATCTGCCAAAACTGTGATCAACAACTCTGGGCATAACTGACACAGGCATGCATACAGATTAAGACTGTTGTGTCAGTGCATGGCAAACAGTAAGGGACACACATCAGTGGAACACATTACTATCTCTATACTATAATAAGCTGAAAAAAGAGAAACAACACAGGACATAATGCAGAACTTTTAATATCACAAGTGAAATATACTGCAGTAAAGTATGGACAAAGTAATGTAGTACATGGAGTCAGCTATGTTTATTAAACTTTTGGACTCACTCTAATGCATGTACAGTGATCACACTGACAGCTCACACCACAGTCTGCTCTGTCACTACCGCATACAAAAACAGTTGTCCCATGTTCTACAGAGAGGAGACTGATGGGGTGACACCACCATGTTGAGGTGAAGGAGCATGACTATGACTTTACTGTCTGGTCTTGATTGGCAGGACTACAGTACAAGTGTGTGGATGTTGGAGCATAGACACTGATGCTCAATTGGCAAGGTTGGTTCTGCTGAGAGGTGGCCTGCCTCCCCCATTTGGCAATCAGCTAAGCACAGTCAGGGTATGCAGAACCCTGCTTGTACTATGGCACCACTGTAGTACTGCAGAGTCCAGGGTTTCTACTGACCCATGTCACAGATAGGATACTTTCATTTTGAGCAGCCAATGATGCTATTACCTCACCGTGTCTGTACTCATGTCCTTCATGCAACACATGCGACTGGTGTGCAACACAATCTGTGTCATGGGCAAGTGCACAAATGTCTGATCCATGACATTACTAGGAACATTCATTTCCCAGTAGACGTAGGTGGACACTTTCTTATACTTGGCCATGTACATCATCTGTATGCCTGCGTGTACTGAGACAGACAGTATCACTATGTTGTGGGGACCTATCAAAATCAGCAGCGACAATCTCAACTTGGGTCTGTTGTTCACTGGCCTTTTTGTGTTCACTATCCAATGTCTCTTCATTCTCACAATGGCCAGACAAGTTTCCCTCCACATCTGAGACTACAGCTGCATCCACATGACTGTCATCATCTTGTCTGGACTGTATCACCACTTCACTTTCCTGTGTGCTAGGGGCCATGCTATCATACTGAGGCATGTCAGAGCTCACATCATGATCACTGGACAAAGTAATGAAGGCTATAATAGTTGATGTGCTTAAAGAAGAGTCAGATGAAGCAGATCAGGACGACATGCTTACATCACATGATGGATATCACTAAACACATATGACACATATATCTCACTGCAATGTTACAGATAATAATGACTTTACCCTAGGTCTTATGTATGGGTCGGGGAATCTACATAACAGGGAGTAGAAAATTAGGTTACATAGCCAACATACTTGACATATGTGGTGAATACAAACAAAACACACACCAGGCAACTCCTCCTGGAAAGATGGTGCTGTAGAAGAGGGATGAACCTCAACTATTTTAGGGAAAAATGTCAGCATTATTAATCACATGATTGCCACCAATAAGAATTTGAACATCATTAAAGCATATAGAAGGTTGTACATAGACACACCACTTGTTTACAGTTGATGAGGTTGATGCAGTCTGGTCTAGGAATGGGAAGAAGGATACAGTATTAATGGAGGACAACGGGAGTAACAGCAATGACAAGTCTGTTGTACTGCAGATCCTGCCGGGTTAAAGTAAAAGAAAGACAAGACATTATGTTTACGTATATTTAACCAACAGAATACTGACAGCAATTACATATACAACACAGTAACTCACTTGACATATGTTGCGTCTGTTGGGCTGATGGTCCTGTGCTGAAAAACAGTGACATTAATGTCATGTATCACATGAGTACTACACATTGATGCAAACTATGAGCCTGCCGCAGGAACATACCTGGCCTGTCTGTACTTGCACCTTCACAGCTTAGATTCTCACTGGATGTATCTGAAGTGTACAATGTTAGGAAAATATCAGTATGACAGCAAACAGTAGCGCCATAACTTGAGGCTGAGGCAATAAGAGGCAGTGGTCACAGCAACACAGTATGGAAACACTCACCTGCCATTCCCTGATGCTGTCCAGAAATAGCTGGACCTGAGAATATTAATGCAGACAGCATTGCACATGTTCACTGCACTGTTCCATCTATACTGCAGTTCTATAAGTACAGCTCATTAAACATACATTCATTGTCATAACCCTGTGTAGCTCTGTTCGCACGTCTGAATCCTGCTGCTGTAAAACAAAAATAACAATTCATGAATGTGCATGTAGTAGCAATATGCAGTGATTTACTCTATATTCAGTCTTGTCCTGAAAAGTAAGACATATATGTTCAGCCTGGAACTCCGGCCTCTATCCCACTGTGGGTATGCACTTCTCCCCTCTTATTGTATGTTGGGAGGCTAGAGATATGGTGATGTCTGATGTCATTGGAGGGTCAGTGGTGATCCAATACTGGTGGCATCACTCAATCTCTCATATCAGCTTAACCTGTTGGCTGCATGGAGGATTATGTCTAAACAGCATTGCCGACAGGCCTCACGGGATCTATTGTGACCTCCAACCACATTAATAATGTTGCTGAGGTCAGTCCACACTTCATTTCTCCAAAATGTATTTCCTGCACAACTAAGAAGTCTCTGTACATGTTGTCAGTATCTGGCATGATGTGATTTTCCTGTGGGGAGAAATTGTCGCCCCTAGGGTGGTTAGCCATCTGAAAGACAATGATATGCACATGATTATATTCCTGTGGGAGCCAAATTATGCATATGATTATGTGGACTGTGTATGCCACCATAAACAGTATACACTTCTGTGCAGTGCAAGCGTCTATAAAACACTATCTGTGACAGATACTAATGTGACATACAAAAAGTAATGATGATGCCTGCATACATAACAGTTGTAAAATCAACGTAACTTGTGATATCATTAGAGGCTGTCTGTGGGATTAGAATCCCTTATACTACATATCTGTTGAATGAAGGTCCAAAGACAACAGCATCACATGAGTCTGCACACATTTCATATTAAAATACTCCACAAATTAACAAATGAACAATTTACGGAAAGTGTCAGAAAAGCTCAGGATCCATAGGCAGGCCACAGAGAGTATGGCTCCTTTGTATATTGAGACAGAATTTATAAGACGTTTATTATTAAGAAATGTCCATAACAACACAAGAACACAGTATTAAAATTTTTGTTAAAAAAACATCAATGAAGAAATATCCGTAATAGCAAAAGAACATAGTCCATACAGATAGTGATGGCATCCATGCATTTCCATACTTACACAACAGAGTGTATGTAATTACCAGTAAGAAATACAGATGATCCATAAATCTGTTTTTATGTAGTATTCACATTTGCAATATAAATCTGTCTATACAGCTGCATATGGAAAATTTTTACGTCCTTAATGAAAATGGCAACACTTGTATACATACATAAATGTCAATCAAGCATCACTCCAGTAGTTTACGACAGCTTATGTTAAAGCACATATTTGCAATAAAAATAAATCTAAACAGATATGTCTGAGAATGACTAACTTTAACAGATATAATACTCCGCACAACAGAAATGCCAGCAGGTACCAATTTACCTCGGACTCAGGAATCACTGGAAGTAAGAGCACCTAATGAGCACCCATCTTTAAGTAGCATTTGCACCATACATAATTAATGAGGTTCAGTAAAATTCTGTGTTTTGGAATTTCATTTGCACACATCCACAAAAATTGACTACATTTGGCTTAACACCCAGGTGCACTGCACAAGTACTCAGTATGTATCAGTTAACAGTGCCACTTGTGGCAAATGCCTGTTATCTTCCTATGATCTGATAACATGAAATTAATGCCACTTTTAAGTATTAATTTTGCTATATTTACAGATCAGACCATTGCCACCTGTGAATTGAGTGGGACCTCAGCTAATTAGCATTTTGCATGGCTCAGATATTTGTCATATGGTTTGCCAAGTTTCCACAATATTGTCATCTCACTTTGTCCTCATTTTAACAATGACACTTGGTGGCTGTTCATATGAATCATTACATGCAGAGACTACAATTTATACATTCCTACATTCATAGATTTTTACTACATTAATGACCGGGGGGGGGGGGGTTCTAAGCCTAGCCAAGTTATCACAAAACAGTATAATGACATTCTGTCTACAAATATAGCATTAAGGGCCAGGCATTTATAATGCACCTCTGTCCATAATGGACATGAATGACAGACCCAGCATAAACTTCCATGTCCCTGTCCATTGGTCTAGGTTGTGCTTAAATTGTGTAATAGATGTACTCAGCTTCACATGGATTTGAAGCCTGTTCATAGGAGATGCAGTTTGTGGGACACATATCTGTCTGTTCAACATATTCTGATTAAGTCACAAACACAATTCTGGTCTATGGACCTTGTATTTCTGTGCTGAATGAATATGCAGGAGTTTCATAACTGTGATATTTGCAGATGCCTTGAAAGCTAGTCAGTCATAAGATCACCCTTCAGAAATGTAAATCAGACTGAGTAAAGGGCATAAGGCATGTTTATTATGCCTTGTACTCTCTTTTTATTGAAATTCTGAGATAGTTGTAGTTTCTGCATATACCTGGTCAGGAACATACTGAAGGGAGTGTTGTACTCTATGATTGCTGTGATAAGGACAGACTACAGTGGGATAATGACCTCTTTGTACCTAGCTGCCATAATAACTTGTGTAACAGAAAAGAATTTCCTCACCACTGTGGCCATATACTGGTCGAATGTAAGGCTGCTGTCTACATGTGTACACAGAATCCTGACCACTGGTTTGACTGTTGGCGTTGAGTTATTAACATGTTAATTATCCACGATGGTTGACTTTCCAAAGGGTACAACTATGCAGTTCTTAAAACTCATTTAAAGACCATGGCTTTGCCCTCATTTGTTAGTCAGCGATAGGCCTTTTTGAAGATTGCTTGTGTCTGCATGGGAGTCAATGGTAACCTCTAGCTTGCAATCATCTAAAAAGTTAGTTAACCATAAACCTTCACCATTTGTTTCCACTTCAAAGAAATAGATGCCAAAAAGCAGTGGTGCAGTAGTGAGCCATGGGAGACTCTGCTAGTAACTGAGCTCTTGGTGGAGGTGGCCTTACCTATTTTTACCTCCTGGGCCCTATCAGTGAGCAATTTGGCTATCCAGCAGGGGATAAAAGGGTTTATACTTAATTTACTGAGCTTGTCAATAATACCTAGGCATTGTGTCAAAACCCTTGGCCAGATCGAGGTAAGCTGTATGACAGTCTTACCCATATCCATTGCTTTGTTAATCCCCTCAAAGAAGTCCACCAGATTTATAGGTATGACCTTTCTTTAACAAAGCAGAATTGTGATAGGGCCAGTGTTTGCATGTTACCTGTGTTCTCACTTATCATGTCCATGATGAATCTTAACATGGACTTACATATGAGGTTGGTCAGACTTATTAGCCTGTATTTACCCTGATCAGTGGTTTGAAATCCTTTGCATAAGGGAATGACTGTAACCACTTTCCATTATTTGTGCACAAAACTTGACTCTAGGCTACAGGTGAAAAGTGATTCAAGTGGACCAGAGAGGTCATGTTTCATGTTACTTAGTAAGCATCCCAGGATGTTATTTGGGCCTATTAATGCAGTGCACTTTGCCTTGAAAAGTCCATTGAAGAGCTGTCCCCTAGTGATGGTTGTGTGGAATGTGGTATATGATATTTCCTTTGGACTATCAGGTGGTCGGGGGGGAGAAATTTTAGCTGAACCTCACATTTACATTCACACACAGACATTACTGCTCATGGAATACGTGCAAGGGAAAAAGAAAGAGAATGATGTCATACTGAACAGTTTACTGAGGCAGACAACAGTACTAAAAAGTGCAAGACACAATCATAGTGTTATGTTGACATCTACATTATTTTTTTTGTCAAAGTTCAGTTATGATAATTTGGCATAAGGCAGTGTCAGGCTTGCTCCCATTCAAATGTCAGGATATGTTGCATGTGCTTGCTTTCCATATGCTTGCCATGCTTCACGTTCAAGTGATGTCTTGATTCCCACTGGTAAGGGGCATTATGCTTGCCATTGCACGGCCTTGATTGAACTGCTCATATTGGAGATGGATACAATCTCATTGACATGTTCTATTATTGGTCATGTCCATAATTATAGATAAAGTGACATAGGGAAATGTGTTATGTCATTAGGAGCCATTCACTAGCAGCAATTGTGATGATTATAATCCTGCTATTTGCTAATGTTTGCATCGCTTACAATTAAACTGTGTTTTAAATAAAGAAGTTTGATGTATGCTACTACACCTTTGCTATCATATTTATATTTGCAGACGTCACTAATGGATGGCATTTTAATTATGTTAGATTCCAGATATGCACATAAATTTCATATTAAGGTTGACTATGATCTTAATGGGAATGCACTGCGTGACATACATTTGTTTTTCATTTCTGCATGTTTTGCAATTCATCTTGAAAGAGAGTGGGACCCATGGACATTCGCCCAACAGATGGAGATGATAAGCACATGCTAGATCACTGCTGAAGTCCTCAGATGATGATAATGATGAAGATGATGATGTTGATGAGGACACTGAACCCAAATCTGTCTGAGCCATCATGCCTGCTGCACCCCAGAGGAGAAAATGCCAGGACTGGAACAGAGATGATTGTTGGGAGGATATCTGGGAAGTTGTGACTGATGTGTTTTGAAACACAGATGAGGATATGATGGGGACATTCTTCCAGGATATGGCATGGGCTATACTTGACTCATTCAGGGAGATAGCCTGTGAGGTCATTCATGAGGCTAGGTTCAGCCCCATCAGCATGGTCCATCTGGTCCATAAGTATTGTCTGTGTACCTCAATTGTGTTATGCTGTCAACATGCTGATTGCTATATAATTTATTGGACTTTATATGCATTCTTGTGCATGCATACCATGTGGTTAATATGCTTATGTGTTATTGTCATGTGACATTTAATTATCTACCAATGTGTGCATGAGACACATTAACACATTACACCTTCATCCAAAATTCAGCTGTTCATGCATTGTGGCAATTAACCTGCAGCTAGTGCTGCAACAATTAGCTTGTAAACATGTTTTACTGAGGGCAACTGACAGACAGCTGATGTTGTCTATAGTACAGCACTGCCACTGTGGTATGTTTTGGATTTGTGTATTGCCATATCATATGTGTGCAACAGAAGGACATGTCATTATCCATGTGTCTTGTATGACACTTATCATGCTGTCCCACTGTCATGGAGTAGTGTTATGTGCCTTGTGTTGGCAATGCTGATGCCATATGAAATTATATACAGTCATGTAAAACCTATGGGCAATACTACTTTTCTGACTGCATCAAACACAAAAGTAGCATGAATGTATACACAGTGTTACAGATAATTGATTTTGTAAAAGTACATTATGGCATGTTTGCTGCATCTTAAATTTCCATGTCCATTACTTATCCACATAAGTTCACACCTTCCACAAATAGTTGTACACAATAACTGCTTGTACATGTCTCTGTATATAGTTGGGATCCTTGTGGCACACACTTGTACCTTTCATATGTGAGCATTCACTGACTTACCACAGGTATGCTGTAATGAAGCTCACAGGAGTGTCTTCTGCTCAGTAATAAGCAGGGTGTGTGACATACACCTGCATTTGTTTATTCAATCTTTGCATAACAGTATATGTGCATGTGTTTGAAATTCTTAGCTTGCTTACCTATTCATGTTGATGTTACATGATTGCACATTACTGTGTATGTGTGATTTATACAAGACCATCTCTGCGTACATCAGAAATCATCCTGCCCATTTGATATACCCATTTTCTATTTGCTTAAATGTTTTTTGGGATGGCTTCTATAGCACTCTGGGAGCTGTGCATGTGCATTTGCAGTGTGTCAACTTACCTTCTCCTGCTTTTCCCTTAAGTGGGCCCATGTTATCCACCTTCCTTCCACCTTCACATTTCCATATTATATTTTACATATATGTATGCCTTTGTTGCAATTATTGACCATCGTGCTATATTAGGTTGCTGACATGGTGAACATGTGCTAAATGTATGGCTATTTTACGATGTAGGACATCTGCATACAAGTCACTGGATGCTGGTTGCAATACATCCTTTTCTCTTTATACTTGTGTGTTCATTGTTGACATCCATGTGCACAACCTTATATATTTTTAAGCTGTAGTTTGAATTTGTTTTTATATTTTTGCAATATTCTTACATGTCATAGGTGTGTGTATGTATATTGATCTTGCTTTCAGGTACATTACATTTAAGCCACTGACAGTGATATAATATATGCCTACACCTGTGTGTTGCCTTTAACATGACATATGAGTGTCACATATAGGCATCCCATTGTGCATCTGTGTGGGTTGTGTACACATACTTGTGTATTTAGCAGATGTTTTGCTGCTTTGCTGCAGGACTGCTGTTTGACACGGTGCTTGGTTGTTTGCCTTTCACATGCATGATTGTAGGTTCAGTTCTGTCCTCTGCTGGAGTTATCCTGCATTGTTGTAAATAGCTGTACACATGAACTAATTGTAGGCATCTCTGTGCATAGCTGGGTCCATAGTGACACACAATTCTACCTTTGACAAGTGAACATTCACTGACTTACAGCTGATGTGCCATAATGATGCTCACAGGAGTGTCTTCTGCTAAGTAATGATCAGGGTGTGTGACATACACCTGTGTTTGTTTATTCAACATTTGCATGACAGCATATGTGCATGTGCTTGAAATTATTAGCTTCCTTACCTATGCATGTTGATGTTACATGATTGCACATTACACATTATGATTTATACAAGGCCATTTCTGTGTACATCAGAAATCATCCTGCCCATGTGACACGCATTTTCCATTTACTTACATGTATTTTTGGTTGAATTCTACAGCACGCTGTGTGCTGTACACATGTATTTGCAGTATGTCACATTACTTTGTCCTGCTCTTCCTTGATGTGGACCCAGGTTGTCCACCTGCCTTCCACCTTTATATTTCCATGTTATATTTTGCATATATGTTTTCCTTTGTTGCAGTTTTTGACCATTGACATGTATTATGCTGTTGTCATGGTGAACATGTGCCAAATGTATGGCCATTCTATGATGTAGGACATCTGCACGCAAGTACCTGGATACTGTTTGCAATACATCCTTGTTCTCATTATACTTGTGTGTTAACCAGTGTACATTGCTGCAATGCATGTGTACAACCTGATATATTTTTTAAGCTGTAGTGTTATATTTTTGTAAATATTCTTACATGTCATTGGTGTGTCTATGTGTATTGACATTACTTTCATGTACATTACATTTAGGCCACTGACAGTCATATAATATACTCCTACACCTGAGTGTTGCCTTTGACATGGTATATGTGTGTCACATATATGCATTCAATTAGACATTTATTTGGGATGTGTACAGCTACTTGTGTATTTAGCAGCCATTTTGCTGCTTTGCTGCAGTACTGCTGTTCGGTACTGTTCTTGGTTCTTTCATATGTATGGTTGTAGGGCTGATGCTATCCTCTGATGGAGTTATCTAGGATTGTTAGACCTGCATTTGCTCATCTGTGATGCTGCTTGGTTTACACTTGCCCTGCTAACAAACTGCTAGGATATGTGTTTATTTATCTAATGTGTACTGTGATCCTTAGTTATTACCCTCCAACACACATCTACCATTGGTCATACACATCCAGGTATGACTGCCACACAGCTTTCAACATGTTGTAATGTGATAGTGGATAAGGAGTTATGTTTTGTTGCTTTTCACTATGGCTGGTATGCACCCCCACCCAGTTTGACAGCTTTCCACTGCCCATGTTGTGCAGTGTGCCATCTATGTAACTTACTTGTCCTTAATGTTTTTTTTCAATCTTTGCCTGACTTGTGTTGTGCTATTTGTTTTATGGGTATATCTCCTGTGATATCCTTCGCCTCCTCTTTCCTTATTTCAGGTAAAACAAACAGTCCTGGATAAAGAGCCTCTTCAGAAAAAATACTCATAGAACCAAAAGAACAGATGAGGCTCACCACGGCTGATAACACACTTTATTCAACTGCAGTATAGTTAGCGCTTTCACGTTTTAACAACGCTTCTTCAGACTTTAAAACAGTTTATAACAAAAACATGGTTATAAATAAATTTAAAATCAAGCCAACCAATCAAAGCTGCAGAACAATTAATCTATCATACATATTAAAGCAACAATTCACAAGTATAGTCACATATAGTCTTAAAAACAGTTATTTAATATTAATAATTGAAAACCATTATATAAATAACTAAAATGGTGCAAATATATATATATAAAAGGTTAAAAAGCTATATATTGCTAATATATATGTATATGAAGAGTGTGTACATATATATATATATATATATATATATATATATATATATATATATACATGTATATAGACTAATGTGTGTAAGGGCGTGATATTAAAAAGGGCTTTAATATAGCCCTTTCATTCAACCCATGTCCTTTGTGTCCCTGTAGCTTAATAATCCATCTATTTTCGCATTCTTCTGTGTAATTTTTTATATTACCTAATCTATTAGTTCTATAAACTAACTGTAGTACATTGAACTTAAAAGTGTGTGTTGCGCCTGTATTCAAAACGTGTCTGGCCAAAGCATTATGTTTATCTTCCCTGTTGATAGCATATATATGCTTCCTTACATGCTCTCTAAGACTTCTATTTGTTTTACCAGCATAGAAGCAGGAGCATAGTTGACATACTGCCAGGTACACTAGATCCCTACATCTACAATCAGCATAAAAGTTAAACATATATTCAATATCTGTATCAGGATGTACAAAAACATTTTTACCAGACATATAGTTGCATTGGTTACAGCCTCTACAGGGAAAGGTGCCTTTCCTGTTAGATAGACTGCTAACATTTGTATTGTTTTCATAGCACAACAACCTTTTTAAGGATTGAGTGTTTCTATATGTGAAACTTGGCCTATCACCCACTAGCTCAGAAATTCTTTCATCAGTGGTTATAATGTTCCAATTTTTACTAATCACTTCCTTGATTTTTGAGTTAGCATTGCTATATGGAATAACAATTCTACTAACACTGGGAGTTATATTCCTTTCTCTTATTCCAGAGGCATGTCCATGGTCTATAAATAAATAAGGTTTACCATTCCCTCTTCTAACAATCCTATTTACATGGTATACCTTATCTGCTTCTTTCCTGTTGTATCCCCTTGTTAAAAAGTTATGCACTAACATTTCTTGTTTGGAAAGAAAAGTCTCATCATCTGTTGTAAGGTGAGATATCCTTAGTGTCTGGTTATCTACAATATTTCCATAGATATGTCGGGGGTGCATGCTGGTACAATGTAAAATGTTATTACGCCAACAGGATTTCCTATATACCTCTGAATGCATCCTACCATCTTTTTTGGTAATCTGAACGTCTAAAAAATCTATCATATCCAAAGAATATTTGAAATCAAACCTTAGAAAATTTGTGGTGCCATTTATATAATCAATGAACTCAGTCAATTTCTCAACTGTATCATCCCATACAAAAAACACATCATCTACAAAACGTTTATAAAATATGATGTTATTATTATATAGAATATTAGTTGTTACATAAGTTTGTTCCCAATAAGCCAATACTATGTTTGCATAGGAATTTGTGCAGGGGGTACCCATTGCTACACCTTTCTTTTGTAGATAATATGTATTATTGTAAGTAAATACATTGTTATGCAATACTAAATCAAGTAAGGTTAAGATCCTAATAACCATATCTCTTGGCATCCCCTTTTCAATCAAATAAAGCCTGATATATTCCATGCCAGTGTCATGTGGAATAGTAGTAAATAAAGATACTACATCTAAAGTAACTAATATCTCATTATTAGATGTTACGTGGCTAGAGAGATGTGTTCCATAACTTTCTAAAAATTGTTGGGTGTCTTTTAGTATAGTAGTGGATTCATTAACTACTGGTTTTAACTTTTTTTCAATAAAAATTGAAGCTGGTTCCATAAGCCACCCCCCACCTGAGACTATAGGTCTCAAAGGTGGGTTTCCCAAATCTTTGTGAATCTTAGGAAGGCCCCTTATTGTTGGAATGAGGGGATGTTCAACTAATAAGTACTTATACAGATCTCCATCCACTAAACCACAGAGCAACATGTCATATAATTCCTGATGTACATTCTTGATCAATTTATCAAGCATCACATTACTTAACACTGAATAGGTGACACTATCATCAAGCAAAGTACTCATTGTATTAGAATACATGTCATTGTTTAAAATAACAACGGCACCACCTTTATCAGCTTGTCGAATTATTATATTATTATTATCTTGCAGCTTCTTTATTGCTAAGAATTCATCAAATGTTAAGTTAAAAAATTCAGGTTTAATTCTTGATCTATATAATTCAAATAAGTCACGTTCACATGTTTTTTCAAAAGCTTCAAGCAAAGGATGACATGGAGGTATAAAGCTGGAGGGTCTTCTAGCATTACTATTAAATTCAGCTATGTTGTTCCCAAACAAAATCTTTAAATTCACATTTCTAATGAATTTCTTAATGTCTAATAGAATATCAGTGATATCTACAGTTTTGGCAGGGATAAATGAAAGTCCGCGATTCAACAGGGACATTTCACTATCAGATAGTACATAGTTAGAAATATTTACTACTAGTTCTGAGTGGGCCTCAGTACTTTTCGTTGAAATTCGTACCTGTTGTCTGATATCTTTCTCTTCCTCATGTTCCCTTGAGGCGACCAATTCAGTTTGTCTGATTGGCGTATTGGTAAAGGGAAGGAGACTGGTGCTGTGGGGGCTCGTTTGTCTTGAGATAGTCCCAATGGTCTTGAATCACTATTTATAACCCAACTGGGTCTCTCGCTACTTGCACTTTTCGCATATCCAGTGCTGGAAGCCTTGGAAGTCGTAGAGGAGTTTTCACCCATCTCATGTTGATTTTGACTTCCTGTAATGATAGTATCGCTAGACGCTAAGCCCGAGGATGATTCTACGCATGATGACGTCGATGTAGTAGGCGTGGCAGCTTCCACGGTAATCACTGTAGTTTCACTTCGATTAATATTGGTATTAGCTATATTAGCACCAATATTGATGTTGTCGTCAGCATTGGTGGAGCGATTCGTAACTCTTGTCCCATGATCTCTCGGCCAGGAGAAGACATGGCCATTCTGGAAATCCTTAAAATTACATTCTAACTTCTTTTTTTTTCTCAAGTAACTGCTTGTTATCTACAACTGATAACCAGAGTGTGACATCAGCCATGAAAGTATTCTTTTCATCTGGATTCATATAGTTGTCTAAATCAGTTTCCATTTGTATTATTTCACCAGTCAATTTAGATTCTATCAATACATATTGTTCTATCAACAGTCTTATATAGCCATAACTGGTGTCTAAATTAAACTGCTGCCATTTGGTTAAGAGGTTAGGATACGTGGTTCCAAAAGTCGGCATTTTAAGAACTCTTAAGCCTCTTGGTACTATTTTAAATTTTAAACAAGCCTCCATATGTTGTCATTGCCATTGGGTCATCCTTAGCTTTTGCAAATTATTCTCTATTTTCCGTGTTAATTGCATAACTTCTATATTTCTATTTATGTCCATAACAGCATCTTCATTCCCAGTTAGTTCATGGGAGGTGAATTTTAACAGTGGGTTCGCTGACATCACAATAACTCCCTTGAGCATACTATTCTTATTAGAAACACTTTGCAAAGGTTCAGCCATGTTCCAGAGACGGCAAGAAATAAAGTTAATTCAGGTAAAACAAACAGTCCTGGATAAAGAGCCTCCAGAAAAATACTCATAGAACCAAAAAAACAGATGAGGCTCACCACTGCCGATAACACACTTTATTCAACTGCAGTATAGTTAGCGCTTTCACGTTTTAACAATGCTTCTTCAGACTTTAAAACAGTTTATAACAAAAGCATGGTTATAAATAAATTTAAAATCAAGCCAACCAATCAAAGCTGCAGAACAATTAATCTATCATACATATTAAAGCAACAATTCACAAGTATAGTCACATATAGTCTTAAAAACAGTTATTTAATATTAATAATTGAAAACCATTATATAAATAACTAAAATGGTGCAACTATATATATATAAAAGGTTAAAAAGCTATATATTACTAATATATATGTATATGAAGAGTGTATATATATATATATATATATATATATATATATAAATATATATATATATATATATATATATATATATATATATATATATATATATATATACACATGTATATAGACTAATGTGTGTAAGGGCGTGATATTAAAAAGGGCTTTAATGTAGCCCTTTCATTCAGCCCATGTCCTGTGTGTCCCTGTAACTTAATAATCCATCTATTTTCGCATTCTTCTGTGTAATTTTTTAAGTATTTATTACATTTATTATATTTTACTCATCTATTTATTCATTATTTAAGAAACAACTTATGTTGAACCCATATTAACATAATATTTACACATTTATACAGATATATTCAAATTCATAAAGTTGATTTATATATCTATACCCACAAACATATTTACATCTGCAGTTTGGTAGATGTATTTAAATACTGTAGGAATTTTAAATTTGATGTATGAAAAGCCGTATCAGGCTATATAGAGTTCAGTATATAAGGAATGAGATTGAGATTGGGTTTTTTATGTTTCCTCTTTATTATCTTTAGCATTTTAGTACCTTAGTTTCGGTTGTTCCACACTCGAAAGTTGATATGTGTCAGATACGACTTACTGAGAGATTTTAACACAACATTTTTTAACATATATATTTTTAAAATCTCATTGAATATAAATTTATACACGTGTATTTAAACACACAAAAGTATAATATGTATATGTGGTTGATACATTGCTGCTGTCTCTTTAACTGATCATAGCATGTACGTCTTTTTGATTTAATTGATTTAATTTAGTCAGTATTTAACTAACAGGAAGTGATGTTTAACTTGTTTGAAAAAGTTTAGTATAAGCCAAACGAAAGCACTTACGGATTGTTGTTATGTTTTTTGTGAGAAATTTATTTGCTTTGTTCTTTTACCTGAATTGAAGTAAAGCTGTTTTTCAGCCACTTCTGTTTTTCGTTGGTTTACTGGTTGGTGTGGCTCTTTTAGTCTTATCTTTAAATGCTGACAAGTCACCTGGATTAAATGGTATTTTGAATGTCAAATGTCTTTTAAATGACAGATACCATTATTAAATTATGTATCTTAAAACAGTTTTCAATACTGCTATGATTTTTAGCAATGCACTTTAAAATTTAGAGTGTGTGTCTATACGGTTTACTATTAAAATATCGAAGTAAAAAAAAGGTACTTAACAGAGAACTATTTTGCCAAAAGTACACATTACCTAATGGCCGTAATGTCGAATATCAGCTGTTAATGCCGAAAATGTCGAAAATGACATTTTATGGCACTTAACAGCAATCCCACCCTTGTCCTAACTCCCTAACTAGTACACCTAATATCCCATTTATGCAGTGGGACAAGCCCTCCTGCACCCCCTAACTATATATTCCAACTCTGAGATCGCACTACAGTGAAGAAAGGGATGTATTTCCCTTACTGCATGGTACCGCGATCCCTGTACATAATCGAAGGTTCATATTTGCAAATGCACAGTACATTCGCATATGTAACATTCGATTATGTAGCTTGTACACATATTAACTATTCGAACATCTGTAATTCAAATAGTTCATAGGCGTACAATACTACATCGGCATTGTAATAGTAAACCGTCTATACAAGTTTTGATTGGATAATTAATTAATGGTTGTGTATTTAAAGTGTTGGATTTGAGATTGTTTCCAGTTCTGATGACGTTCGTTGCATTAAATTGAATGAAAGCGCTAAACTATTTACATTGGTGTTGGCAGTAATTTATTTGTTCCATTTTCATGTTTTCTTTTCCCAAGATTTTTAATCGTGTAAAGTTGGTGGCATTTGTTTGGTTATATATTAATGTTTTGGGTTCTGGGTCCCAACAGAAACAGAAATAGATGATTTCATTCCAGTTACTTGCATTGATTTAATGTTTAATACAGTAGGATGACAGATGTCGTATTCATGGATTACCATATAACGTTGTATCATTACTGAAGGTGAATGAGAATGGTTTGTTTCATTACTGAAGAGGAGTAACATACCCATACCTTTTGTAGTTATACTAGGCTGACTTTCCCTGTGTGGATGTCTTAACAACTCAAGCCTCTGTAAGATGAACAGAACCAGCACTACCATTTAACTCAGTTCTAAGCTTGTAGCTTGGACAGCTTGTACATGTACAAAAAGTTTGATAGGTTTTGCTATAATCTCTCTGAATTTTGGTTGGTTTTCACATAGACCTATTTTACTAATGAATGCATTAATATTTTGTGATCTGTGATGATAGTCACCATTTTGGTAGGGATATGGTGACAGCCTATTGTTGTTGACAGCTGTTCCTGTTATTTGTTTTTGTCCCACAATTATAGGGCATATGCTGGTAATTAAATATGTCAATTGTCAAGTCCACAGTTATATTACAGTTTAATAACAAGTGTACCTATTCATTTTAAGAGGACTGTTTGGACTGTTATTTAAGGCTTTCCATTTGGGCTGTGGAGATAACTTTTACTGTTTTTGTAATTACAAAAAAGTATAAAAAGAAATATGTAAAATGACTGGAGAGTAGCTGTTAAAGTTCATTTTTTATTAAAGTGTTTGCATACAAGTATCATCTCAACACTATGCAAAATGAAGTGTGCAGATAAAAACAAAAGGATAGCAAATAAGTCCACAATAATCATGCACTGAAAGATGAAGTCATAGTTAAAAGTTAAGAACAAATAATTGCTAAAAGACAAAATTATGTTATATGCCAAAACTTTTTAAGGGAAAAGAAATACACAAGCCAACATGGAAAGTAAGCTGTGGTGGAGGAAGAGTAGAAAACTTTTGTAAAAGGGCATTTCAGTCAAAGAACTGCAAAAGGGTAACAACAGAAAGCTTTCCTCAGAGAGATTTTAAAGTCATACATACATCATTTGGAATAAACTGCAGAATGACAGAAACAGCAGTTCAGACTGTCTTTATGCAGTCCTTCCCATCTCTGAAGATTATCTTTTATTCTTCAAGATCAAACCCTATTTTCAGTCTGCACACTCTTTCAATTTGCTGCTCAGAGCATGCCATTCCTCTCTGTTGTTTCTTATTTCTTCTTTCCAAAGAAAATCTGTTGTCTTTTAGTTATCCTTAAAAGGTTGGATTATGGAAGTCAATTTTATTTTATATATTGATCTGCATATTTATTTACTTACGTATTTTTGAGATAAGTTTTATATATATATATTTTTTGTCACAATATGCTCGTAACACTTTGCAAGCAAGGACAAGTTAATTTACTTTAGGCCACACGTTAACCATAGCTTCATTGGCTAAAGAACTTTGTGTCTGCATTGTCCATTGTAGATGTATATGCTATTCTTTTTTTATTTTATTTTGTATTTATTTATATATTTATTATTTGGAAACTGTGAAAATTGGCTAGTCTATGTACTTTTTTAGACATATATTAGGCCACAAATACCAAGAGGGGGCACTATCTCTCTCTCTATCTTTCTCTCTGTATATATATATATATATATATATATATATAGATAGATATATATATATATATATATATATATATATATATATATATATAATGGCATGCTTTGGGGAGACAGAAGAAAACTAGAGTTGTTGGAGAAAGCCCAGAATATGGTAAGAACACGCAAAAAGGCTTTTACTCTATGTTTTTTTTTTTGTTTGTTTTTTTTTTAAACAGTGTTTTTTTTTTTTTTTTGAATGACTTTAATGCCAAAACACGAGACCAACAATGAATTTGGAAAATATTGTAGTTACGTTACTGCCTATAATGTTGTTATGCATTAACCAAGACTATGTTTCCACTGGTAGGTGATGCTGCACGCCATGGCAGTGACACATACTGAGTACCATATAATCAGATCTGCACAAATAAAAACACACTGTATCATTTAATATAAATATTATTTCAGATACCTCTCTCCCACATCATATGAGAGATACAGCTCCAAGACTCTTTTTTTCCCTGAATACATTCAATAATTAATATTATCAAATAAAGCAACATCGAAATCTGTTAGACCAGACTTTTATAAAATTGTAGTAGCTCATAAATCTTCATTGCCAGCATTATATTGGACATCCTTAATCCAAAGTGAATGCCCGCATTTCTCAATGGCTCATAAGAAAATTGCATTATTATCTATTAAGAAACAACTTCTTCACCCCATGAAATAAATTATAAGGATGGAGTTATACTATGCTTTTGACACTGTAAAAGTAATGGGAAAAATAGCCTAGAGGAATTTAACTTGATGGGGGTGCAACAATGTCAGTGACATAGATTGTTGGCATATGTTTCATCATTGTTATCATTATTAATTCCCTTTTTCCCCTTTACTTCATGGTGTCAGGGTGTCACATCAGCTGCCACTACCATTTTTGATTCGGTTTCAGTGCCACTCTCCTGGCTTCTTCTTCAGACTTGCTTAAATGTCATAGGTCTTTTCTCATGCATCCGTCTCTTGTCAGAGCATCCTCATTTTCTCTTGCCTTCTGCCTTTCTATTCTATGTCATCTTTACCAAATTATCTTCTACTTTTGTCACCAAACCACTTTAATCTGTTTTCTTTAACCCTCTCTGCAATCTGTGCTACTTTTGTTTCTGCTATGATGTCCGCATTTCTTCATCTATTCCACAGAGTGTATCCTTTAGCCATCTCAGGCACTTCATCTCCATCTCACCAAGCTTTTGAACTGCTCTGTCTTCACTGCCCAGGTCTGTGTGGCATACAGAAGCACTGATGTTACCACTGTTTTTCACGCGTTAGTTTTCAACTTCTTTGGCATTCCTCTGTCACAAATTACAACTGAATCTCTGTGTCATTTAGTTGCAACACTTCAGAGTCTAAATTTGACCTTTTCATTCAGACTTTCCTTCTCCTCAACCATCCATGGATATTTGAAGCTGTCAAGCTATTTCACTATATCCCTTCTTTCTCAGTTTTTATCTTCTGATGTTCTCCATTTGGTACCATAACTATTGTCTTGTCTGAAGTCAAATTCTTCCTATGTGTCTTCATTTTGGATCCCAGTCCCCATTAATTTGCAGAAATATGTATTAAGAATTTGCTTGTAATGCCACATCATCTGCATACAGCAGTTTTGTTGATCTATCCTTTCCAAACCGTCTACTAATTTAGTCCAGCTCCATTATAAATCAGTAGGATCTGAGTTGGACCCTGAAGCATGGTCATTTCCACTGGAGTCAGTAGATCCTTGTACACTGTTTCCACTAATTTTACCAGTCTTTCAAGGATGTTGAACCATCACATGACTGCCCAAAACTATGAATTATGTGAAAAATATCATTCTTATTCTCAGGACTTGAAGACAGGCTAATTCAGTATAAAAAGATACAATATAGACAGCAGTCTATGCTTAATGTTCCACCTCCTATATGTGTTAAGAAGCATTACTTATCATTCTTTGGTATCTGCTGGCAGTAGCTAGAAAGGTAATTGCTAGAATGTATTGAAAAATATAGTAGCTCCTTTTAAATAGTTTCCAAACTTTACCATTATATAATATTTATAGCAGAACAGCAACAAAGAAGGCAGTATGAATTTTTAGTTCTGACAAAAACTAGCAATATTATTATTGTACAAATACAAAAGTACTCCATGATGTAAGTAGAATATATTTTTATAGTGGTCTCTGTTATATTTGAAAATTAGAAAATAAAATAAATTCACACTTGGAATGCAATGTTGACAGAGTAGATAGTTTCAGAAATTGTTTTACTTGCTTTTATTTACATGTAATTTCAAAATGACTTGAGATAGACTATGGGCCAGATTCTGTAAAGCTCGCAGAACCAGAACATTATTACTATATTAGTGTGAAACTTGCAAATAACACTCCTTGGGATTCAGTAAGCAAAAAACTTCATGCAGGAATAGTGTAGCCATTCCTGTACAGAATATGGCCACCGAGCCATCCAGTAAACATGCCTGGGGACGTGCACAAGCCTGGTAACTCTATTCTGCCACAGATACAACTGTATTATGCTAATGACCTCATTTACTGTTGAAAATTATGCAAATGAGGTCAATTAGCTATCCAGTAAGCAGGCAGGCATCTGTGGCAGAATAGTGCAGCACGCAGAAATTTATTCGGCTACTAGCTGAATACATTTCTGTAAAAATCAAAACAAAGGCATGACAGCTCAAACCAAAGAATGTATTCTAATACTTAGACATGCCAGTGGCCAAATATATAGCCATTGGCATGGAAAAGTGTTGTAAAATTATAAAAATAAAAGTTTCTTTTTTTTGGCCGGTCTTGGCCGTTTAAGCATAGGGCAGCGGCTTACAAACGGGATTATGCCGAAAATAAAAAAAAAATGTGAAAAGGCAATTTTAAGTGAAATTTGCATTTTGCCATTATAGTCTATGGCATGCAGAATCAAAACAATACCAGGGAATAGTGGTTGCTAAAGGGAAAGGTTCTGGGGTAGTACTGTAACTAGGGACTAAGGCAGTGGGGTATGCTAATGAGGGAAATTTACTGAATCACAAAAAGAAGCAAAGTGCCAAAATGTACCTAGCCGTGTAGGTGTTATAAGGCAGTCATGTAAGCAGAAGGAGCAGCAGACATGAAAATGGGGTGTGTCATTCTTGTGTAAGCACATTGGAGCTCCACAGCTCACCTTTGAGCTTAGCTAAGCACAGACATTGCACAGTTAAGGACTGACAATGTCTCACCCCACCGTCTATACACTACATCAGCAAAATGAAGCAAGGCATCACCAATGCCATGGATGGAGTCATGCATGTCAGGCTGTGTTGCATCCATGATCCTGAGCATCTGTCTGGTATAGCATTCACAACATGCCTGTGCCTCCATGATGGACTGACACATGCATCAGGTGACACGAGCTGTGACACCTCTGACAGGTGCTGGATGGGCAGCAGTCCTCCTCTGAGCACCCCTGTCAATCTGCCTGTGTGGGACCTTGCCAGCTGTCTGGGTATGGCTAGTGTCTACAGTCACAGAAGCCATAGTTGCCACACTCTCCTGTTCGATTCCAGCACCCTCTGACTGTCCAATAGCTGTGGCTGCTGGGGACAGGGTATGTGTGGGCATACTAACTGTGTGCAGGGACATTGGGGGAGGAAGTGGGATGTCAACCAATGAGACAGATTCACCCCCAACAACCCCACCTGTGTCTCATTATGGCCACCATCATCATCAGAGTCTGATGAGACATTGACATCAGGTTGTGAGAGGTACACACTCCAACCCCCATGGTCACCTGTGAGGGGAAGTCAACATGACTATATTAATTCCTGCACTATAATGTCTGCTAATTCACACACACACACACACACACACACACACACACACACACACACACACACACACATGCGCGTGCGCACGCGCACACACACACACACACACACACGCACACACGCACACACACACACACACACACACACACACACACACACACACACACACACACATACACATACAGGTGAGGTGCCACAAATGCATTATACAGACCACAACTTATGACTGATGCCATGCACAACACACAGGCAGACCACAACATACAAACACAAGACAGGCCCTTAACAACATGCAGTGCAGATACATCCAGTTAATGTTCCTGTCACTATACACCTCTGAGATAAGTGACATGTGAGTGTATGTGATGGACCTTCACCTAAAACACAGTGCACCCATTTCCACAATAGTAATGCATCCCTTTATAGCAGACTGCCTACACCTTCACAAAAATATGTGCATATATGCTACAACACTTGCTAATATGCTACTGTGATTACTGATGTAATGCTCTGCAGTGAACCCCTCCACAAGTGAACATACATGTATTGCAGTATCGCTAAGCTTAACAGTTGTGTCCATGGCAAACTGGCAGCCCTTAACATGTCTAGGGTATAGATGATCCATAACAATACACTTCCACAGTCACCGGCTACAGGATGATGGACCCCAGCCACACCATAGGCACCTATGGATTAGTGGGGGGAGGTATTGCCCGCAGACAAAAAGGTGGCATTGATACAGGATAATATGTGATATATCAACAAGTACAGTACAAATGGTGATACTACCCACATTGCTGACATTCGCAATATGTGTGCACATGTGTGCATTACAACCCCCCACACACACACAAATGCAGATTGACCTGACATATTTGTACAGGTATGCAGAGGCTGATACAATAAATGCCACAGTATTAAAGTGATAACCACAGGAGGCTTACCTGGATGCCCTTCAGCTGTGGAAGCTGTGCCACCCACCTCCACAACATCTGGTGAGTTGAATTCTTGTGAGCTGGTGGCCAAACCCAGTTTTGCCAGGAACTATTCTGTGGCTGAGAGTAGTTGTTGTGTAGCAGGCCTTACACTGGTGTCAGCACGGTCCCTGGCCACAGCTGTGGCCCTTTTCCATGCAAGATTTATCATATCTGTGACCTGGTTTAAGACCTGCTCATAGCTCCTGTCCTGCTGGTCGACATGAATCACTGATGCCACTAGGTCTGCCCACAGTGCAGTGCATTTGTTCTGGTTATGGCAAGTCCTTGACAACAAGACCAGGGGATGGAGTCACAGGGCATCAATTATGGTGGCAGTCTCTTCTTCTGAGAATGCTGGATTCGTACGGTGGTACATCCCTCCTGAAAGACAAGAATAAGCGAACACATCACAGGACCACATACATTCCTCTCCATTATGTACACACTTTGCACATCCGCATTTACCTGCACTATCCACTGCTAACTCCCACATCATAGCCCACCATCTATCACCACAGTATGTATGTGGCTATTGGCAACATAGTGGAAATACATCATACATTGCCGTCCTGATCTTGATGTGTCCTGCTAATTGCTGCATGTCCTATAAGGTGTTCAGATGCATATTCCTGTTACACCCATTACTGCTTGTTAACAGTTTGTCTACATTGTATGCACTGGTGTCAGCCTCCTGCTGTTGTAGTATGCCCACCCTTTAGGTCTGCCTGGCCTTCCTCCCTTAAAATCTTGAATATATGGCTGGACAATGTCCTACATTTTTTCCTGCCAGTCCAGTTAATATGGGCATCCTGTCACAGTGTAGCACCTGCTTCATGTACAGGGACGTACAACCATCTACAAACATCAGCAAGGAACACACTGAGTGAGACATGCACTGACATTAGGAACCTACAGTCCATGCTCTCTCCCTGTCAAGGCCGCATATCTGTCCCTAAACAAGATTTCACCACAGTCAGTACATCTCACACACCAACCACACCTACACAACATACACCCACATATGCAGAAGTCCTCAATCTACACACCCACAAACAAAGGAGACCTGTGATGCAAAGCCAGAGGTGAACACCACAGCCCTATACAGCACATACCACACATAGCCACACACCTGTGTCCCACATCCATGAAGGTGTTGCCACATATCAAATATATTACACATAGGAGACTCCATTGTGAGACACACTGATGTGCCTCTCACCAGGCTGTATGTGTGGGTGGTCATAGTTACTTGTATGTCAGCTACCAGAATCTGCCATATCGCATACGCACTGCTGTCTCTCAAAAACATGTACTGTCATGAGTCTATCACAGTCCATGTTGGCATGCCTGACCTCAGATATACCTCCCTGGACTGTATGCAGTGAGACATAAGTGAGCATGCTGATTATGTGTCCCAAGCAGCTATGTCCCTAGCCTTATGTAGCATTCCACTGTCACCCAGACTGAGTCCGCAATGCAACCAGGAAATGTTTGACCTTAACATGTGGCCTGTTTCCTTGTGATATTCCAGGGTGTTCCATTACTTGAGAACCTGTGATGTTATGGTCAACAGACCATGTTGCTTTGCCAGAGATGGCCTCTATCTGTGTCAACTGGCCTTCAGGCATCTGGCAATGGTTCTCGCCACCCCCATAGTGCCTTCATTAGGAAAAGTGTTGAGGTTATCACTACCAACATACAACTGTCAGCGCACCAGACATTGAAGCCCATGCTGCTAAACACTAGGAGTCTACACATGACTCTGCCCTCATTGCAAGCATTCTTAACCCTGGGAAATGCTGACATCTGAGCAGTCACAGATACATGGTTCCAAGCTGCACAGAGCACCCTAGCCTTACCTGGTCAACCATCCTATCATACAGTCAGACCCCAAAGTGTGGGTGGTAATGCCATGGGACATGGGGTTTCAGTATATATGTGACACATACACACCTCAATGCTGTACAGGCAGTAAGATGCACAAGGGACACTGCAGGGGCAGTTCACCATTGCCAACACACCTATGCAAATCATAGCTAGCTACCAGCCACCACATGTGACCAGGAAGCCCATTCTGCCTATATGGACCTCATCTAATGTATTAGGATTTGGGTCTGTACCCAGTCCTGGGTTACTTGAATGACCCAAACATACATTAGAGCACATAACCATGCCAGCACACAAATCTCCAGAGACCCATCAACAGTGGAATTACAAACACCTCAGTGCAGCTAGGGTCTACCCCCACATGAGGTGAAGGTGTGTTGTAGTTTATATTACACAACACGGGTTACCACTGCAGCATCCCTACATTGTCATCCTCCATGATAAAGCAACCATCATGGGGTCATGTTTGGAGTCACCATCTCTCACACTACCCATCTAGCTAGGGTCAGACATGCATACACCTCCAATGTGGAACACAGCCTCCTGGGGATGGTATACACAGCTTCACAGCCTCCAACCCTTCTGTGGGAACTGGCACTGATATCCACACATTCACACAAATGCTATACATGCATTTCTATAGATGCATGGAGTCAGGAATACAAGACAGGACTACATCATCCTCTGCAAGGATATGTACACCTGTCTGGTGGACATCTGCAATGTACAGTGTCTATAATAGGGATGACATACTGCTGTCCAAGACAAAGTAGGAGCAGGTGCTGTGACTTTCTTCTTGGAGGTAGACTGAGAGAAGGGGATAGTTACTGGGGACCTCCTGATCTACTGATGGGGGAACAAGCAAATGGGATCACTCCTGGAAACCTGCACAGCAACCCAGTGCCCAAATTGTCGATATCCATGACAGAACATCTTCTCCCCTTCTGCACATATTTCTGCAACATCAGAGGATGCACTTGGATCAGCTCACTTGTGGTGGTCATGGAAACCACCTATACCAGTACTGTAGGTATAGCATACTTGTTGCCTGACATAGTCAGTGTAGGCTTCGCCCCTTGTCCCCCCATCAGTAGATCAGGATGTCTCCAGTAACTGTCCCCTTCTCCAATATGTAGAGAACAGGTCACCACTGCCATGTGAAAGTCATGGTAAACAGCCACCATCTGTGCCTATCACATCACAGGATGCATCCTACATGACCTCAAGCATGACCTCGAACAACATAAGGCACTGTATTCAAACCAAGACCTGACTACTGCCTTTGTCCCAGCCATGTGAAAGACCACCCTGTCACCACTTTACATGAAGGTGGGCCGTCCATCAATCTGTTACATTAAAGACCCATCAACCTAACTAGGCTGATCTGCAAGACCATAGCACAGTTTATAGTGAACCTCATTAACAAGGACATTGGCAACCTCCAAACACTGCATCATGTACAGTTAGGGTCTGTTAAGGAAGGGATCATGCCTGTTGCAATCAGTCAACCTCATTGACACAGTCACCAAAGCCATGGAAGGGGGGCTGACAGTGCACACTGCCTACCTTGACCTAGACAAAGACATTAACAGTATAACCCACTTGGCCTTAATAGTTATATGCTCCCAAGTATGCATCACCCCATATGTTACCAGAGGGGTAGCACACTGGCGCGCTGACATGGCCCACCTAATACACATAGGGGAATCTACCTCAAGTGGTTGACCCATAACTAGTGGCATAGCCTGGTGTTTGGGCCTCTGTTATGTGTGATGTACACTTCTGAGGTGCAAGGCACAGCCATTGGGCTATGGCCAACCATGTTTGCAGATGACTGCATGCTGTATGCTGTCACTGGATTCCCTAGTGATGTGGACGTCTGCCTAGCAGGGTCTCACACAGACACATGACTGGTGCCAGAAACATGGCCTCAGACTGCATACCAAGACCCCTTTGGGGAGAGTGACATCCCCACATATTATCACAGTACTAACAGCATCCTAGGCACACAATCAGTTGTGAGGGATCTGTGCACACAGGTTGATGGCGACGTGACTTTTCAACACCATGTTGTTCCATTGTAAGGTACACCTTCTACATGGCCCACTTCATACATAAGGGCATGTCATTCAGGGACAATGGGTCATAATATTCCTGTATTCCCCCATTGTGGCCCGTTATTGAGTATAATGCCCCATTCATCATTCACCTCACATAGCACATGCAGCAACTAGGACATCACGGAGGTTCCCCACAAGGGAATACCAGGGCCTCAAACATTTACCATACACAGAGAGGCTATAAGCCTATCCCTCTACCCAGTTTCATACATACTCCTCAGAGGGGACCTCTGCCAGGAATACAAGGCAATTACGAACTCCACATTGTTGGGACTGCTGCACAATTGCAACTCAAGCTCCACTTTATTAACCCACACACATGCCCTCAACCTGTTATATGACATCAACTGGGCTTGTTGTTGGCTCAGATTTGTGTCCCACATACTCATCCTGCTGTGGAATGGACACCCTGTCCACATCAGGTAGGGTAGCTATTTACACCTTTGCATGCAAAACCTGGATAACTGGATAGTTAACAGCACATACACCCTTGTGTCCCTGTTGGACTTGTGAATCAGGTGCTGACATGTGTATACAAGGGCTAACATCTGGGCTAGGCTTATGAGGGGCTCAGGAGCCATTACCTAGTAAACTCACACGATTATAGGCATACAAGTTATGGTCTGTGTGCTGTGTCAGACTGTGTTGTTATGTGTCCACATCCATCACTGCCATCTACTGTGTTGTCTTTCCTATTGGCAATGTTACAGTACCATGTCATACAACTACCATCCAACAAATAGGTGAGTGTTACTACAAGTGTATGTGGACATTCCAGCAACATCTGTGCTACACAATTACTGAGAGCAGTGCAAATGTGTTGTAGAGCTTCCTCCTCGTAGGTGTCCAACATCTGCAGTGCACAGATGTTTGCAAAATGTGTACATGTGCCTGATATATGTGGACCCTCCTCCAGACAAATGTGGATGTCTGGAAATCAGTTGGACAATATGTAATGGTTGTCCCCAGACTGTGGATAATGTGTCAGTGATATGCCAGAACCCTCAGATCACAGTACTGGTACATTAATATCTGGTACTGTATTAATTCCCTTACATTGTATCCTTGATATGTATTGTTGCTGAGGTGGGCCTGTCCCCCCTACTACTACTGGCTATAACCTGCTGTCCTGCTGCAGGGGGTCACCAGGTATGCTAGCCATAGCTGTCAGGCAATGAGGTACAGGTGTGGAGTACACAGTGACTTAGCCAGAGTAATCCAGGAACAGTCAGGGACACCTGGACAATGTTTGAACTATGCTGTATGACATTCACAGACTGAGATGGGCTCACTGACAGTACATGATGTGATATGCCAGCTGTATCCACCAGTACGTACTGTCACTATTGTCTAATAGACAATCCAGTAGCATTCATACATGACCTGACCATTGCTTGGGAGGACTCAGGGGCCAGAGCTGTAATAGATACCACTATAGACAGAGCCAAAAGGGAAGACCGTAGCTGCTCTACAGCTGACTAACAGCAGCATGTCATTCATTCCAAGATATGTTGTTCAGACCTACTGTTATAATTCCTATTTCCTATGACTGCATCTCCCTATCTGCATACCATTACATGGGGAATTCTATGACATACCTGGTATAGAACTGTACTCCTTTGTGAGCAAACATCCAGTGGTAGTTTTACTAGATAAGCACAGTCTAACTCAATGAAGAAAGTCACAGACCTGTTTACCATAGGCAGTAGCTTGATTTTGTATGTAATGCTCATGAACAGGTGATTGCCTGTGCACCAATCTGTGACTCACAGTTCTTAATAGTATACAGAACAGCTGGGTTGCATTTTCATTAGCCAATGGCATGGCAACACAGTGCTATAATTAAGGCCTTCATGGAGGCCTTGGCCCTATTCCTGGCCTGTGAGGAGGGCATTATTGAGGTGTGGGGACAATAGAATCAGAGATGGTAGGTAGAAATAGTTTCCACTGTTTGGACTGTTGTGTTATGTACTCAGTTTTGCATGCTACATCTGGCCATTGTTAACAGACTTTCTGATTCTGTGGCAGTTTACTGTTTAACAATGTGTGTCGGGGTCAGTAAGGAGACATGCAGATGTGAGTGTCATACGTGCTTTGTATCTGAATGTGCATGCTACTGCAATTGTAACTGGTCTACCAGCTGTGTATGTTTGTAAGGGGGACTGTGACACATGTCCCTGTCACTTGACTATTAATCCCCCACCCCTTTATGTATGGGTGTTGTGTGGATGCCCAGTTCTAGGTGTTTGGGAGGTATGATAAGTCTGTAGCAGGTAGCTGAACATACTGTTGCATGTGTTCCAGGCTACAGCTGCTGCACTCTGGCCAGGGGTCTTACTGAGGACTGTGAACACATTGGGGGACAGCAAGCTGTATATGTCAATGAGGGAGCAGTGTCAGCTCTGTTGTCACAGCATAGCCAGGGTGAGGGTACCCATAACAGTCCAGGTGTGGCATATGCCTCTGGTACATATGTTAAGTAATAGTGCCATCCAGAAAGTGGTAGGTGACATTTAGGACATATATTCATATTTGTGGCATGTGTCCCACCCTACAAGCCTTTGACATGTTATTGTGGGTGGCAGTGACTGTGGTAGAAGCAACCAGTTCTGCTGGACATGGCAGGAGACAGCTATTGATATATTGCATTGACAAGCATGTACTTGATATGCAACAGACTGGACTGTAGGCCAGGACTGTGGGTGCCCATATGTCACACATGCTAGGAATGTGACAGATAGAGCTACTGAGTCATTATTATGGCAGGTGTAGTTGTAAGACATATGGGCATGCATACAATGTGTTACACAGGATACACACAAACATGTATGTTCGGATGGGTATGACATGTGACAGTGACCTGTCTGTCATGAGTTTTGTACTTGATTGTGCACTGACTTGCCAGTACTTCAGTACACAAAATAGGTTTTATGACAACCAAGCCATATGTAAGTGGCACAACTGTGGACATTCTGCAACAGTCTGTGCAGTTGTTAGCTCTATCACATACATCTATTAACATGTATTTGGTGGTGTACTGGTTCGACGTCTGCATCACAGGCCCAAGTATGGCCTAATTTAGCCCATTATATGTAGAACTAGTGTGTCACTGGCAATCAGGATATGATTATAGAAACACCAGTTTTTCTTTATTGCTGAGTGGCCTAGTAGGCTAATAGTCTATGCTATAACTGAAAGGGTCCTGGATCAAAAACTTGGTATGGGGTGCTTATTTTACTGATGTGCATCAGTGGAATTCATGATAAGTTTGTAGAAACAGCAGTCACTCTTTACAGCTGGTTAGCCTAGTGGGCTAATGCACTATGCTGTAATTGACAAAGTCCTGGGCTCAAGACTTGTGAGGGGTGAAGGTTTTTGCTGATGTGCATCAGTGGAATTAATTATATAGTTATAGAAACAGCAGCACTTCTTCACAGCTGAGTGGCCTAGTGGGATAATGCACTATGCTGTAGTTGACAGCATCCTGGGGCTAAGACTTGGCAGGTGTGACTATTTTATTGATGTTTATAACACTATAAGAAACAGATGAAGTGATTAAAGTAGTTTTAAGTTGGTTTAAGCTGGTTTGCGTGCTGCGGCATGCCGTGCCACTTAGGTCCAATTAAACCCACACTAATTCCAAAAAAAGAAAAGAAAAAAGGGGTGATGAGAAAGTGGTGAAATGGGGGCAAGCAGAGGAAAACAACAATGTGAAAGGCAGGTAGGGATGTGCAGGACTGGTGTAGGAAAGGATCATAGCTCTCCAATTCATTTACAGCAACAGCTGTGCAGGTCATTGAGAATTTGGAATTTGGAGCCTCACATCCCTGAGAGAGGGGTGTGGTTGACATAGCTATGTTGATTAATTGATGTATGGATTGAATGTGGGCGGTGTTTGTGGGGGCAAAATGGAGAGCTATGTATGAGGCATTTTTTTTGTGGGACACATTCCCTTTTTTTAAGGAGAGAGTGGAATGTTGGGGAAGGGATATAGGTATGTGTAGGGAGGTACGTTGGGTAGGAGAGGTAGAATTTGCAAACAGACAAGACAGACAAGACAGCAGACAGGAGACAGTGTAAGACACATGAGGGGGTAAATACCTTGCATGGGGTGGGTGTTGTGGAATCAGAGGAACAAGTGTCCCCAGACATCAGCAGTAGGACTGAGCTCCCCACCCATGGGCAGTCACCACTGCTCCTTCACTGTGCCTCCAGGTGCACGACTCTGCTCTCAATCTGGCGCAGTCGATCATCCATATCATGCTGGATAACTCTGCGCACCATCCCTGGAAGCTGTTGTTGTTTGACCACTCCCACTCTGTGCCCGGTTCTGGGGGGCAGGCTGCATCCTCTGAAGAAGGTTCCACTCATGGGTGGTGCAGGACCAGCAAAAGGGGCAGCTCCAGGCTGGGTCCCAGATGTGGTGGGACCCAGTGCTATGGCCAGATGAGGTGGGGTAGGTGGATCTGCCAGGACCAATCATGCTATGGTGTTGAGGAGTTTTCAAAGAGTATGGGTTAGTCATGAACAGAACACTAAAATGTTAGTTATAACGGCATACATGGGTGTTCCATTTAACTCATTACATCTGAGTGATGCCTCCAGGTGCATCTGCAGTTACCGCCTACTGCTCCTCTAGGCATCAAATATTACTTGTTCATACTTGCATTAATAATTCCAAAACCATGCTGCATACAAGATATCAGAATATTTTATCTTGAAGCGTACATGATGGCAAACACAATTGTATTCATATTTGACTTCAGTCAACGACTGTTTGTTAGAATTGTAAGGTGATAACTTCATTTTTAAAGGCTCAGGCCACATCCACTAGGGGTTAAAGGTACACACTCAAAAGAGCTGTACTGGAGGGAATGAGTTAACACAGAACAATTAAATTGCATAGCATGCAGAACACAATAAATGGGATAACAGTTAGTATTGTAACAGCATGCCAGTAACAGTTATGGGAAAATGCCAACAACATTGGTATTTCAACAAGGTATGTTAGTATGCAACCATTGAAATATATAACAATAATAAAACACAAGGCTCAATATAAGGTTTCTAGAACAACATATGTGAAAATGAAACCATACCCATAGTATAACAATGATAATATTTGTGATACAGATAAGGGGTGGGGGGAGAGACAGAGACATTCCATTAACAACAGTAGCTGCTATATTTTAGCAACAGTACTGCTCTCTACTCTACAGGTCTGCACTCACTTTTATGTCTACAAGTGCCCTACAGCTTCTGTAGCATGTACATACCTCTCAAGCTATATGCATGGGACAGTATAAGCCAGGCTGTAACACCTACAGGTACAAAACTACAGGGGACTATTAAATTCCATGGAACATATATAACTACCAGGGTGTACTGTGCCATGATGTTGTGTGAGTGTGCTACTGACATACTTCAAATGGATTAAATCTGTATCCAAGAGTTTCAGCAACAGTGATCACTATCTGTGACAGTGTAATACTTTACGGACATGTATCATGCACAGTACAGAGAGTTTACACTTATCCTGCCATCCTTGCAGGCTTGGGGTTGCACTATCAGCAGACCTTCACAGATGTACCAGGCATACAGCTGTACCAACAACAGACAGTTTTATCTTTTCTTATTAACTTGAAATACTAGTGTACTAGTTGATTTTTTACTTAATGAAGTCTCATCACCTTGCTGAGCAATGCTGTTTACACACTAGTACATATGGACACAGAAATTAGTATACCATTCATACACCTACTACAGACATTTATTTATATGTTATTCCTGTGGGAAGAACATCTATTAACAAAACATAACCGTTTATGTAAGTATTCAGTAGTACTTGTCTGTTTCTATAAATATATAATAGTACTTGTCCTGGATTTGAACCCCGGTCTGTGTGTGGAAAAAGGAACAACATACATAGCATTAATCAAACTGAGCTACTGCAGTGTGTTGATTGACTGCTATGTGCCTAGAGCTCACATGGTAAATTCTGACCTGGTAATGTTGGTAGAGTGTCACACAAGACTGCAGTGACACTTGAACACACATGCATGAGATTCATGTATGACAGAGATATTAGGTGAACTGTGTATTACTACTTGGAATGCAGCTATACACATTTAGCCCCTAGTGGATGGGAATATGTGTGATGTGTACAGACCATACCGGGGTGGTAGGTTGTCTACCTGACCCATATACAGTTGCGGAAGCAATATTTGCAGTCTACAGCTATTACAATTTCATAGTTGCCTGCATCAGCATAACTATGTTCAAGAATGCATACAGCTGAAATGGAAAAGTTACCACAAGACAAGCCTGAGAGAAACACACTATAATACCTCAGACATTACTATTCAAGGTTCAGATCTTAATGCAGAACAAATATCATAATGCAGTATATCTTGTAGTACAGCTCCACATCTGCCCTTTAGCAAAACAGTTCTTTATCTGCCAACCTTCGGTCGCTTCATGGTATTATACCTTATTATACCCATGTTTACTCACAGCACTTGTAATACTCAATTTCTTGACCAGCAGCCCAAAATGTACACTACATTCAGAACAACAAGCTTTATTGAGGGTGACATGAAACAGGTAATATTCTATTTATTGTTGAACACTTTAAATAATGAAGTTGTTGAAACACAGCCATTATTCCACAATGTAGGCACTACTAACTTTATTTCCTTGACAAATCTGACTGCAGATGTACTCTATTTCCCGAAAATTATGACTGCAGATGATTTATTCCCTTCACATTATAAATCCAGTTATACTTTATTACCAGAACATTATTATTAATACAGCATACTCTTGTTAGACCTTAACATTTATTAATGCAGTAGTAACTTGCTTTCCTTAACATTATCAGGTTTCATGCTTTCATCTATATTGAACTGTACCTGGGATTACTCACATATATCAGTCCAGGTCTAGGAACACATTCATTGCAGTACACTCAAAACAGAATATACCTCCTGGTAGCTACTACTGTACTCTTTCTTAAATATATTACTATATGTTGCAGGATATCACACTTTCTGTGCAACCTGGCCAGGCATCCTGCATGGGAAACCAGGTTGCGAGCTTTCTCCTCTGCAGCTGTGGGTAGAGAAACACACCATTATGCATACCTGTCTGTCAGATATTCATACTAGAAGTTGGTAAGATAATGCTGACACTACTTACAAACTTGTGGAGTACTGTCATCTTGAGCATCTTGCATACACTGGGCCAAGACATCCCTCTTCCTATACTTCAGGTCATCAATAATGATGGTGCACCTGCTCACCTGTGTGGGGTACTCTAGTTGCACTATTGAGGTCATATGCCAGCTGGTCCCCAGCCACCAATTTATATTCTGATCCCTGGTACTAGCCCTGCAGCAGCTAGTTGTCATGGCCTTTCACAAGGAGCCCAACCATGACCCTGGACTCCAAAATGCCCCACTGCTATACCCAAAAGTGCACACCCTCTCCAACTCCTGCCATAGTCTCTGCCAAGATCAAACTCAAATAAATTCTGGCTATATCCCTGCCTGCTGCTCTTAAATAAGGCTGTTTTCCACCCTTTGCTGCCATTGGCCGATTTTAAAAATGCTCAACTTCACTTAGCACATCACAAACCCAGTGAGCTCAGCTGAGCAGTGCTTAAACTCAGTGCTTATCAGTGCTTAGCAGTGCACAAACCAGCTTAGCTCAGCTGAGGACTGCTTAAACTGGCATTGCTTAGCAGTGACCAAACCAGCTAAGCAGAGCTGCATGTTGCCAAGTACTGCTAAATGGGTCCTGTTTAAGCATTGCTTGGCTTAGCTTAGCAGTGAAGCTCAGCTATGGGCAAACCAGATTTTTTTTAAAAATAAAAAAAATATATTGACATTAATTGTTCATTAATGATACTTTATTGTTATGTGCATGTATTTTACTTTACATTTCCTAACCTTATGTATTTTAATTACATTAGCTTGGAGTGTGATTGTAATGTATTGGACACTTGTGTGTAACTGGAGCTTATCTCCTCAGGTTTCCATTGAAAATGGGCTAGCTAGACTAACCCGGTTAAAAATGTCAATATATACATGATTAAAAAAACAAATTGTTATAACAATTTGATATTGGATGTAAAAGCTGAATAGCCTCTCCTTATATTCGAACCATGCACCTACTGCATACAAGGTCATGCCTCTAACCACTCAGCTACTGTGGATATGACGATTGTACCTATACATTTCTATATAGCTGTCTGTCACATTTAAGCACTGCTGAGCACCATGCCACACTGCGCAAACCCGACAACCTATGCTTAAATGTAACCTATTCCATTAAAATTCTAAGTATCCATTTTCTATTTTTAGATAGCTGGCACATCTCCATTGCTAAGTGCCATGCAGCACAACCACACACAAAAAAATAAATAAATATTTAACTTTTTATATTTCAGTGCCATCCAGCACTTTGACAGTGCAGGGGGTGTGTTACTCATATCCAGACATACTGTAACACACTCCCTACAATACTGTAACATAAAAAAAAGGGAACGTGATATATTTCCACTTTATATTTCAGTGCTGTCCATCACTTTGACAGTACAGGGGGTGTGTTACTCATCTCCAGACACTGTAACACATTTCCTACTCTGATACAGTAACCATGTTATATAACTCACCCTCAGTAGCACATCTTAATTAATATGCAAGGCGCACTGCCGATGGGGAGCCGCAGACACAATCACTGTATACTCCATGTAGGCCCTACACTATTCCTCCATGGTGTTTATTAAATCTGGGCATATGCTATGACATCATCTGGATGCTGGATGGTCTACTAATCAGGATCCTGGCTTATGATTCCAAAGTAGAGGCATTTGCTGCTCATGTAGTTAAATGATTCAAAATGATATTTGTGTCACCACTATATTCAGAAACATAAACAGTAATGGAGCATCTATTCTTCAGACAGTGTGACAGTGTTGTGTAGAATACAGCTTAATTGAACAAAACTATACATGTTGCTATGCATAATGGACACAGTAAGTTAAGTGTGAGGGCCACAATATTCCTTGCAAAAGTGATTAAATTGTAATTGTTATTCTAAGCCTCTTAGTTTTGTTCTAATGACTTGAGCTTCAGGCCAGTTATTTTACATTAAAAGGTTTGTGGTCTACACTCTTGTGGGAGGAAATGGTAGCCTCTGCCCTTCTTTGTTGGGAATTTCTGGGTGAAGGTTTATTGTGCCTGTTGTTCTAAGTGTGTTTATTCTGGTTTAAGCACTTGGGTTCCAAACCAGTTACTTTACATTAGGAAAATTTGTGGTCTAAACTCTTTTGGCAGGAGAGGATAGCCTACAACCGTCTAAGCTGGAAATTGCTGGTTGAAGGGCTATTGTGTCTGTTATTCTGAAGTGTCTTAGTTCTGACTTAAGCACTTAGGCTCCATTCAAAACCAGTTGTTTTACATTAGGAAGGTTTGTGGTCTAGACTCTTGTAGTGGAAGTGTTTGGCCTACAATCTTCTAAGCTGGGAATTGCTAGTTAATTGCTGCTTTATTTAAATTGTTTTTTGTTGTGACTGTGATTTTATGCACTTTGAATTTCTAGTACTTCTGCATTTTATAGCATAGGCCAAATTCAGACTTGCTAAATCTAGACTGTTTGGTATCACTTGAGCATGAAAACCAGTTCTTCACTGAAATATTGAAAAATCTGAGGCATCTGTTGCTTTCAGCTAACAACAAGTGCCTATTTTTGTTCTTATATTGCACTTTTAATTTGTTTTTGCATTCTGCTGTCTGGATTGTCTGAACTGTTTTTTTTTTTTTTTTTTTTTTTTTTTTGCTACATTTTACTGTACACTGTACTAGTTTAGCTGTAGCATAGTACATTTCCAGGTTTGCTCTTTCTGGTCTGTTTTATAACTTCTAAGCATCAAATTCATGCCATCTTTGCTGGTGAAGGCCCTTTTGCACACTTGTGGGAGAAGAGTGCTGTCTGGGCCCCATCTAATAGATGGTGATTGGAATAGAGCTCAGAGAAAGCATCTTTATTGGCTAGTTTGTGTTAAAAGGGTTATTTCTTGTTTTATTTAAGCCATGTGTTTGTACTTGTTTGCATGTAGTGCACCACTGTGCACTACCACATAGTGGTGGTTACCATTGGCGATTATAGATGCAAACCTTTTGCTTGTTAAATTTTCACTTAGAACTTTGCTTGTGGTCCTCCGAAGGTTTTTCACTTCCCTGCTCTACTGCATAACAGCCTCAGAGGTGCCAACACATCTCTCACCCACTAGCCATTCCTAAGTGCAACCTCTTTTCATGTCTAAATAAATGTATCTAACACTATGGATGGAAATTTCCCAGTTTCTTCAGCCAGCTTGGTCAACATGGGCATCCTGAGGCAGTGTAGCAACTGCCTCCTGTTCACTTACAACCCTATACTCCTAGTCTATACAAAACATGTGAGAGATGCAACTATATTAAGAACCTTGAATCTATCCTCTCTCACACACCAGTCAGTACATATGACAATGAGTGGGTTGTCAGCATGCACACCTCACCTCCTACTCCACCCAAACCCAGCATCACACATACCAACATAGGAGGAGGTCCTCACCAGAAACATACCTAAACACTAGAGACCTCCCAAACACAAACACAATCATGCTACACATAATACTTCCTTTGCAGAACACAACGCACGTAATATCTCATGCACCAGTGTCTCACCTGTTAAGCCCTTAAAGCAAAACCCAATACCAAACATATTAGTCATAGGTGATTCCATTGTGATATTCAGAGATATCCATCACACCAGGATAGATAATGAAAAGGTCGCAGTCAGCTGTCTGTCAGGTACCAGGATCCACTATATCACACATGCACTCAAGTAACTCAATAACAGGTACTGTTATGACTCCTACATAGTCCATGTTGGTGTGAATGACGTGAGACATACCTCTTTCGACTATGAAGAGAGACATGACTGAGCTCTAGGACTATGTGTCTCAGGCAGGTATGTCCCTAGACTTAAGCAGCATTTTACCTTCACCCAGGATGATGCCTCAATGCAAACAGAAAATGATTGACTTCAATAATTGGCTTAGTTTCTGGTGTCATTCTAAGGGGATCCAGTATCTGTCAGCCTGGTATGACATGACTTGACAGACCTCAATGCTTTGCCAGAGATGGTCTTTATCTGTCAGCTCTGGATTTCAGCTATTGGCTAAGGTTCTTGCCACCCCCATAGTGCCTTTTTTAGGCAGTTTCACAAGGACAAAACTCCCGACGTAAAAACTCCACATAAAAACAACTTCAAGGTTATGCTGCTAAACACTAGGAGTCTTAACATGAAATTGCACTCACTGGAAGCAGTCCTCACCTTGCATGATGCAGACATTTGTGCAGTCATGGAGACCTGGTTCAAGGCTGTGGACAGCATCCCAGCCATACCAGGTTACACCTCCTTTCACACATTCAGACCACAAACTGAAGACATGAAAACTAAAGGAGGTGGTGTATCAATATTCATTAAAAATATAAACACCTCCAGATTTGTAAACAGTATGATTCCCTGGAGATACATGAGGAGGAATTAACCTTTGGTAGGACACCTATTCAAGTCATTGCCAGCTACAGGACCCCCTCCATGAATCAGGACACCAACTCTGCCTATTTGGATCTGCTTGAGTCTGTCAAGATACATCCAAACACCATGAGTTTGGGTTACTTTAACTACCCATCCATTGACTGGGTAAATTGCTTGTGCTCAAACTCACTTGCCCAAAGGTTCCTCAACTAGACAATGTCCTGGACAAGCTGGTTGACACCCCCACAAGGGGTGCCAACATCCTGAATCTGGTACTTATCAATATGGGGGAACACTGTAGCACCCCCACTGTGATGTCTTCCCTGGTATAGTCTGACCATGAATCAGTCTCATTCAAAGTAACTATCACACCTGACCCGCCCCAGCAGCAACTAAACTAAAACACTACTTCAAAGCAGATTATAACCTCTTACAGGGTGGTATAAATAGCTTCACTTCACCTCCCCCCTCAGATGGAACTGGCAACTATGCCAAGTTCTACACCACTGCTTTATACAAACACCTGCATTGGCTGGGCCATACCCAATAGGACCAAAACAAGGTCCTCAAGGAAAAGTAAACATGCCTCGTGAACAACTGCTATTAACAGGCTTTACAATAAGAGGAAGAAATTCCTGTCTAAGAGTAAGAGGGAGTAAGCCCTAAACTGGAAACACTGCCTTCTCAACTTAAACAAGCAAATAAGACTTCCTGTGAAGCCCTCCAAAGCAAACTATGACTCTAAATTAGCTTACTCAACTAAGGACAACCATAAGACATTCTTTAGTTACATCCATAACATAAAAGGAAAGGCCCAGATTTGTGCTGAACTTGTAGTTAATGATATTACATATACTGAGCCTGTGGACATAGCTATCATGTTGGCTAGCAGATTCTGTGAAAACTTCACCCTCTTGTCCCCACCACATGTACCCCATGACATCCCTATCACTTGTCCCTTGCCTTGTATATCTAAAGAGCAGGTCATAAATGTTCTCTCTAAGGCCAAAATCACAGTATCTATGGGACCTGATAACATCCCAGACTGTGTCCTACATGGGCTCCAATGTGAATAAGCAATACCATTAGGTACTGTATGAATTGAAAACGGCCATCATTATTTCTTTGCATAAAGGTGGTGCTTCCACTGACCCTAGGAACTATAGACCTATTAGCCTGACTAGCATTATCAGCAAGACCATGGAGTAAATCAACAGAAATACCTCACAAAGAGGATTACCAGTGTCAAACAGATGCCCTATGCAGACCGTCTCAAAAAACTCCAGCTTTACTCCATCGCATATCACCTACTCAGAGGCAATCTCTGCCTAACATACAAAGCTATGTCAGACCCAGAGCAGTTGGACATGATCCACTTAAAGAAATCCCAATCCCTCTGAGCTACACACTCTAGGGACCTAAACCTTGTCACCACAATAAACAGAAAATGCTGGAGGGATAGATTCCTGTCCCAGAGACTTCCCATACTCTGGAACAAACTACCTATCTATATCAAACAAAGCTCCTCATTAGCACTCTTCAAGAAAAATCTTGATGATTGGATGGGAAATAGGAAATTCACCCCTGGGATCACCTCTGGGGCTCTGCTCGACAGGGGCACAGGAAAATAATGTTCTTGAGTGGCGAAAGCCAGGGTACCTTTTTGGCTAGGTTTATATAGGCCCTAGGGTCAATAGCCTAGTACCTACCTATGAACCTATAAGTATTGGAATATTGATCTGCCAAAAAATGCTATAAGCAAATGTAACCAAGGTAACAGGTACAGATATATGTTTCCCTTATGTGGAATGGAACCGACCAGCATGGTAAAGTTTAAAGATGCTGATGACCTGCTTTATAGGGCAAGCTAGTAGCATGAATTATTCCTAAAAAATAGCTACTGCTCTACAAATCCTGTGTATAGAAAGGGGATGCTATCAGAGCATTACAGATTAAGGCTATATTCATAGGAATTTAAAGACTAATTCAGTGAGTGATAACCATGCACAATATAAACATTAATATCAAGTACTGAAATACAGCTCTTCCAAACAATGCTATGAGTGAATTTAACCAAGATAACATACACAGATATTTGTTTCTACTATGTGGACTGGAACCCACAGCACTCCAAAATGTTGACATACCGGCCAATTGCTTTGCAGGCCAAACTAACATTCAGCAAGGCTTTCATTTTAGAAAACAGTTACTCTAGGTGTTTATTAGAAGTACTGCAGAGAATGTATGAATACAGAAAATGCAAATGATTATTGGACATTTTATTGTAAAGAAATAACAGCTATCAACACATAAATGAAACCACATGTGTAAACATTCAGAAAAGCATTACTTTTTAGATTAAATAAGCATGTCAGTGTAATTTCTTAGGAAGAATGATGTAAAGAAGTTATATATGTGTTGTTATTCCAATGTATAATGCTACAGTAGGTAATACTGTGGGATTATAATGGAAACTATGAAGTGCACAGTCATCAGCAGCCAAGGCGCTATAGGCATCTGTGATGCACAAGGACAGTGGCTATGTGAAATTATGTAGTTAGATGTTGTAAAACATATGTACATCTACAACTGTCATAAATGTTAATATTATACATATTATACACATTACTAAATAAATTAATAACATGGGAATTGAACCCACAATTTATAGGGCAGCCTCTAACAAGTCCACTTAATTATCTTCTTAAGCTAATTGTCACACCAGCTACTATTATAAAAACATCTATATGATGTATATGGGACAGAGAAGTAGTAAAATCCATATGAATGCTCAGGTATGCATAGAATATTGATAGCAAACTTAGGGCTCTACAGGCTGCCTCTACAACTCAATGGCTCTCTTTCAAAATCCCTCTGTCTTTCATGGATGCAGGTCATCCTAGTAGTGATGAACCTGCACTCCAGTGCAGTAGATCCCTGCCCTCCATCGATTCTCCCTCATGATCCAGTTCCACGCATTGATCATGGCAAAGTTCTTGGGTCTGGCTCTCATCCTCTGCTCCAATCATTTGTCCACAGTCAACATCTGGGCTGCCTCCTCATTGGTCCAGTTGGGTGCATAGACACTTCTCAGCCTCCTCGAAGTAGCCATCATGATCCTTAAGTTGAAAAAGCCTGGAAAATACAAACACAGAGAAATGCTGACTGAGACACCACTCAGTTCACAGTTATCAATGGTCTATCAGGAAGTGTATCAAGATCAATATTTGAAAGTGTCACTGATGTCATGTTTTCAGATCATTGGAAGATAATGGGCACGTGCCACACATGATACGGTTTATCAATACTTTTTGGGTCTTTACACAGTACAGCTGTGCTTTTCAGCACATAAATCCAATTTATGTGGATGTATGTGAATGGGATTCCAAAAACTTGAATTTTAATGAACCTCATTAATCATGTGTGGTGCAAATGGCACTTAAAAGTGGGTGCACATTCTTTGCACATCGATTCTGTGATTCAGACTGGGAGGTACATTGGCAATTGGTAGCATTTCTGGTTTACAGATCAGTAAGTCTCTTAAATTTAATAATTTCCAAAAGTACTAGTTTAAATAATTTTTTTACTCAAAATATTACCTTTAACTCAAGTTAACATAAGTTGCTGGAGTGATGTTGTCTTGAACTTTATGCATACAGGTGTTATTATTTTGCATAGTTGATTTCAGTCCCATATGCAACAGTATAGAGAAACTTCCATTGCAAATGTTAACAGTATATTAAGGCCAATTTACATATCATCAACAGTTCTTGCTTGTAATTTCTTGCATTCTGTGGTGTAAATATGGAAACCTAAAGATTCCGACACTATCCCTATCTAGTAAGCGATGTTAATTGTATAGAAATTTTTAATGCATGTCTCAACAAAACTGTTAAAAATATACTGTTGCTATTACAGATATGTCTTCAATAATGCTTCTTAACAAGGTATTATCATTACTGGCTCAATATACTAGTGATCCATACTATCTGTGGCCTAGCTACGGATCCTGAGGTTTCCCAATGCTTTCTGTAAGCTCTTCAAATTACTTGTTTTACTATTTCAATGTGATATGCAAGCAGAGTCCTGTGACATGATGCTGTTGCCTTTGGACCTCTGTGCAATATACATGCATCGTCAGGTGTTCTAATTCCACTCAAGAACTGTAAAGATATTACAAGTTCTGTTGATTTACCAATGTTATACATGAAAGCATTGTTGCTACTTGTAATATGTCACATTAACATTTATCACGCACAGTGCTATACAGACATTTTCCTTGCACAGGAATGCATATTTTTTATGTTGACAAATGCTGTTTACATAATGAAATGCATAAATTATTCCTTTTGCTAAATTCATGACTGTGCTGTCTTTCACTTTACTTTCCCACTGCAGGATCTACAGTACAACCAGGGTTGCCAGACATCCCTATTTGGGTGGGACTGTCCCGAGATCAGCAGCATGATCCTGAGTCCCGCCCTGCCGGTTTAAATCCCGGCCAGCCTCCGCTTTGTTTTATTTATTTATTTATTTTATTGATTGGCCCGTATACCTGGCATACAGGCCAGTCAAAAATCGTTAAACACGGAGCTTCTTGTGTTCTGCATTAAACAGAAGTAGCTCCGTGTTTAATGATTTTTGATTGGCCCGTATGCCGGTATACGGGCTAATCAAAAATCGCTAAACACGGAGCTACTTCTGTTGAATGCAGAACTGCAATGTTCTGCATTAAACATGAAAAGCTCTGTGTTTAGCGATTTTTGATTGGCCCGTATGCCGGTATACGGGTCAATCAAAAATCGCTAAACCCGGAGCTACTTGTGTTGAATGCGGAACTGCAATGCATTAAACACTAGAAGCTCCGTGTTTAGTGCAGAGCTACTGTTCTTTAATATGGAACTCTGGTCCGCATTAAAGACCTTTTTCTTTTTTTTTTTTTTTTGCTTTTAACTTGCCAGTGTGTATATCAGTTCACACTTTCTGGATGTTTTAACTGTGGTTAACGGTGTCAATGATGTGATCAGTAATGCTGTTTTTCCTCCCAACACTAGTTGAAGTTCATCCGTCTTCAGCAACACCATCTTCCCATGAGTTGTTGTACATGGTTAGGCAGAGCAGACTGTGGTGTGAGACATCAGCGAGGTCACCCTAGACTGTGTTAGAGTGTTTCTAACAGTATAGTGCACATAATTGGCTCATATAATTGAAATACCATTGTACTGGGATATGTGCCATCTTAAATTAAAAATCCTGCATTGTCCAGTGTGACTTTTTTTTTTCTTCATTTTATTGTATTGTAGAGTTATGTATGTGTAGCACTGATGTGTGTCGCTTATTGTTTTCCATACAGTGATACAACAATATGAATATGTATACAAACCTGTGTCAGTTGTGCCCTTAGTTGATGGTCACTGTTGTGACATATTTGCATATGCTCATGTTGTAATATGTTATGATTATGGTGTAATGATTGATGCACATTGTGTATATCTACTGAGTAATTGGCATTAGATGCAATCTCTGTTACTGTGGTGGGGCAACACCTGAACATCAATGTTCATTCTGTGTACTCATGTAAGTGTGGCTTGTGACTCAAATATATGGATCAGATGCTGCTGTGTTCCTGGGCCTGCACGTTTCGTTACACCCTATGTTGCCTACACCTGTGACTTCTGCCCCCTGTGTCCTCCTACTCCTCTTCTGATACCTGTGAGATGTCCTCTTCAGACATTTGTGATTCTTGTGGTAGTTCACCCACACCTGCAGCTGGAAGACCACCATGTGCTCTGGTTAAGATGTTATGCAGCATTTTGCACACCATTATCATCTATGCTGCCTTTTCAGATGTGCATTGCAGTGTTTCCCCCAGATATGTCAGGACATCTAAACCTGGCTTTCAATGCACCAAACATATGCTCTATGTTTTTTCTGGTTGTTACATGTGCTCCATTGTAGACCTCCTGTGCAGGATTGGATGGTTCCCTGTACAGAGTCATTAGCCATGGCTCAAGTGGATAAAGCACATTCACCTGTTGTGGGGAATAAAAACATGCTTGGTCATAATGGATATTGTTGTGAGAGGTATCCTTAACTTGCATCCCAATTGTGTTCCTGTACTTAACCAGTAGCAGTACCTTGGGTACTTCCCCTTGCTGGAATGATGTTTGTTAAGCCACCATTTGCTGCACACACAGCTGGGCAGTTGATGGATGGCCTTCCTTTTTTTACTTATGTATCAGTCTGCTTCAGGATTTATCAGTGTTTTGATATTCATGTGTGTGCAATGTATTTCACTGAGTACATGTGGGAAGTTTGAAATGTTATAGAACTGATGTATTACAGTTCTCCACTCCATGGGGGTAGATGGAATGTATATGTAGTCATCCACCTTGCTGCACATCGCTTCCAGTAATTTTGCCAGGATGGCAGCTGTTTGTGATACTCCCACAGCATTCCCATGTGACTCTAGAATATCCCAGATGCAAGTCCACCCAGGCTGATACATGCTTTAATTTCAAGATGGATGAGATTTCCTCACAGGGACTGCACAGACACATGTGGGGCACATATGTTGCAGACAGCCTGCACCAGTTGTCTGTCTACATGGTATCTGTCAATTATTTGCTGGCCTGACAACTGGTTTAGTTGCAGCCTTGCTGTGAATCTAGCTGGTTGCTTCTAGGAAACACAGCCGCAGCCTCATTTCTGCCTTGTATCACTGCAGCCTGTTTCAGTATATTAACAGCAGGTTGCCTTTTGTATATTATTTGATGTTTTGCTATTAATTTCACCATAATTCGTAGTATCCACTTGAATTCATTGAGGTCTGTATAGTGTGCACCGAGAATTTCAGAAACAGAGTTGACGTTGTTGTTTGTCACACTTGTGTTGCATTGTGTGCACACAATGTGTTTTGGAATCAGACACTATGTGCAGAATCCCTAATTATCCTGTTCTGAATACTTAAGTATTTGGTCTGCCTTCAGTGTGTCTTCTGGAATCATGTCCACAGCAGGTGCGCTAAAGTCTTCCTTTAGGATACTGCACTGTCCACAAATAGCTTCCATAAACTTTATGGAATCCATCCTTTTATTTTTTGTATGTGATAACAACACTATTTAAGGAAAATGTTAATATTTAAATTTGTATTGATATGAATATTCATTGCAGTTTTTATGGTTGATACATCTTCACAATGAAAATAAACAGAAATTTTAAGTATAAACACAAACATCATATACAACAACAGCAAAGTAAATATAAAAAAGTAAAACATAAAAACTCAGCTAAACATTCAACATAAAAAGCAAAAAAAAACAATTAAACAAACCATCAAAACATGATTTCGGATTAGTAAAGTATAGTAAGACAGTTTAAAGAATAGCTGAAAGAATTAAACTGACTGTAAGAGATTTGAAGGCAAATGACTTGGATAGAAAAAGGTATAGACTATACTAAAGCCTGAAAGAAATATTAAGAAAAAGAGGGTATCCCTTTAAGAAGCATGGCAAATTAGCTCCTAATTTAGATGGTCTTTGCAGAATGCCTAGATTTTTGGCACATATTTTAGTTTGTTTCTTGTAAAATGTGTGGTTTTCTGGCAAGTCTCTAAGGATTAAATTCACTAAATAATGACACATATTTGAGTTTCAGACGTCATATCTTTCAGAAAATGCATGCCAAGACAAATCATGTTATTCTAACAACTTCTTAAGTTTACGAGAGCAATATTTAAAATTTGTATCTCTTTTTGGGTCTTTGTCCCCCAATTATTTTAGGTCTTGCCCAGATTTCCTGCTGCAAGAGGTGGAGAGATATGGAGCTGAGTAATAAAAAGTGGCAGAAGGTGCCTAAGGCAAGAGAAGCCACTCTGAATGAGTTTTAGATTGGAAAATAGTTTTAAATAGAAGTCAGGTTAGAAATGAATGGATGTTACTGCAAAAAACCTGCTAAATTGAGAGTGACCTAGACTTATAAATGAAGAGCAGAGTAACTTGTGATTTCCTGGGATATTCTAGCCAGGAAATATTATCAGGACTTAGTTAAATCTGTGTAACAGGTGCTATAAAATTCTAACATTCTTTTGTTAATATTTTGGGCTGCATGAATGTAAAGATATCCAAGTCATTTGAATATGTTTTTTATGTTAATCCAAGGGAAACACTGTATGAGTTATACTGAAGTTATTCCGAATAGTCTTAAAATAAAGATAAAGATAATGCAGTTCATTTTAAAGGTGACTGGGCAAATTATGATTTTTGTTACTGTTAACAACCTAACAAAAAATGTAAAATGTTTTAAGATTACTGAGTACACTGAAATGGGGTGGGTTGCAACACGATCAGATGGAGAATAAAATCATAACACAGGTTTTTGCTGGGTATGACTTATTCTGTAGTAAGCAGCTGTGCTTTCTGACATGCTTTGCTTGTGGATGTAAAATAAAGCAGCATTAATCTCAGGTGCGTAGTAAACTGGAGTAAGAAAAGTTATAATGCAAGTGCTTATCCAAGCATTTGCAAAAGTGTGCCTAAATATATAATGTAGTGATAAACACTAAACAGTTGCAGGAGAAAGAGACATATTCTGAGAGACCCAGCTGAGTGTTGGCAAATGGTGGCAAAAGGTATTATTGCTGGAATTACTGAAGGATTACCTAGCAAAGAAGCATTCACTGATACTGCATGCTGAGTTTAGTAAAATGCTCCCATGAAAAGAATGTATTGAAAAGTCATGTTATAACAAAAATCTTATGATCTGTGTTGTGGGAAATATAATTGAAACAATTATAAGTTTTTACAATGCAAGAAAGGTTGGCAAAAGTGAATAAACAGCCAGCAAATCACAACAAGTTATGCGCTGAACTTTAAGCTGCTGAAAGCATTAATTGCTGCAGGTGAGAATGTAGCATAATGACACGGTGGAACCTTTTTGCTTTTCTGAAGGCAACTAAGAATTCTATTTGCATTTCTGAATTTATTATTTGCTAAAAAAAGTGAACTTTGCAGTGTGACAGACAGTGAGCATTTTTTCTTTGGATATAAGGACTATGCTGCTTGTTTAATGCAACAGGAAATGGCATGCTAGAAAACTTTGACTACTGTTCAAATGCAGTTATAAAGCATGATCTTAATGCCAATATTGTTAAATTCTGCAAAAAGACTAAATAAACACTGCTTTCTGAGTGTTTCTCAAAGGTATTTTTCAAACTGCTCTCACTAATGAATTGTGAATGGGGCTGTAAGACAATGAATTTGGAAGATTTGGCTCTCTAGGATGCTTACAGTATGGCAGTGCAAAGTCTGGTGATGATAGACTTATGCAGAGAACTGTATTCTTATAAACCAGGTATTTACTGTCACTGTATTTTGAAAAAGATGATGAGCTACAGAAAAAGTGGTATTTTGCTAAAAACTGATTGTATGTATTCATGATATCATTTAATATCATCCTTTAGAGTAGTTCTGTTTCTTAAACATAACACTGTTGCTGTAAAATAAATGAATAAATAAATAAATAATGTATTGGAGGATAGAAACTATGTCATTGTGGATTTTCTTGTACCTTTTTAAGCTATAAACTAATTGTACTGAAAAATAGAAAGGCAAAAGAAGTAAATGCAGTTTGGCAACAAACCAAGTTGTCCCGGGACATCTTCCTGAGGGGTTAGATTTATATTAGTGGGAGTTAAGTGGCGGCAGGGATGGTTGGGAGGAAATGAGATAGGATGGCGAGGGGCTTAAGAGGTTTAGACAAGTGTAGCTGGGTAAGCAATCACATTTTGACATGAACTTGCTACAGTGGAGGTTACGTCCATGATGACCTGGTTTGGTGTTGAGGGATCGAGTGGGCCTCGGATTGGTGGTGTGTACAGGGAGCAAAGTGGGTAAGTTTGTTCTGTTGTTTCTGCTTTTCTAGTTGTTTGGTGTGGAGGCATGGTGATTTGAGTGTTTTGGCAGTGGAGTCGTGGTCAGGTGGCAGGTGTGGTGCATGCAAGAGGTAGACTGGGAGGTGAGGTGGTTTGTAAAAAAAAAAAAAAAAAAAGTGAAACGGGAGAATGGAACATAATGGTGGGGCAGTGCAGAGGTTTTGATGTTGGTGGTATTCGGGGTGATTGGTGGTTTTGGTGGCACCCTCCCTCTTTCTGCTTGGCGGGTTCACTGGGTGGAGTAGTGGTTGGTTAGGATTGTTTGGGCCAAGTTGTAATAATGCCTTGTCCTTTGGTGTAGCAGGTGCTGCTGGTTGGCAGGATGGTTCACTGTTGAACTGCATGTGGTTTGTTGTGGAGGGTTCCTTGGATGATTTAATGGTGAGGATGGTTGCTTGATCCGGGTGGTCCAGTGGGGTGCATGGTTTTCAGCCAGGCAGTGGTCGGTGGTGGGTTTTGTGGGCTGTGGGACTTGTTGGCTTTGTTTTCAGCCAGGCAGGTATTCTCTGGGAGGCTTCAATGGGCTCTGAGATTTTCAGCACTTGTGCACTTGTGTCCTTGGTCATTGGGGGGGAGATGGTATTCTGGAGTGGGAGTGCAATACTTTAGTTATTGGATACTAAAACGAAAAGAAAAAAAAAGGGATTTCTTTGCAGACATGGACAAAAGAGGGAAATTGTTAAGTCAGAGGTAGTGGGTCTTCTTTGAAGGGTGAAGCATTAGATTGTGATGCCCTTGGCAGTACTACCAAGGATCAAATTTTCTTTTTATTGGGAAGGTTGAGGTCTGTTTTGTTAAGAAAACTAATTTGGATTGAAAGCTGCCACTCCTTTGGCATTTTGGTGATCATCTGGCCAGGCATCGGATGTTTTCATGGTTCCACAATTGCCTTTCTTGCTGCATCTATGGAATTCTTTGTATGACAAGATATGGATTTGAGTGTTCTGCTTGCTTGTGTTGACGGACTAAGTTTGTTGATGCCAAGTATTTCTGTAGAGAAAGAAAGAAGAAACAAAACTTAAAAGTACAGAAATGCTGTGTCTTTACAGATAAGTGCAAGGCACATTTTGCTTTTGTGGAGTGATTGTGGAGTGTGGATTGTGGGCAGCATGCATGGTGGAGTGGGCTTGGAGTTGTTTGTGTGGCGGGAGCTCATGGGTTTTGTGAGTGATTTGCGGTTTAGCGACATGGCCGAGTAACTGTTGTGGATCATGCTTCCTTGTGGTATAGTATGGGCCTACTGGTTGTGCTGAGTGTAAGTTTTCCACTGATATTTTGGGGCTAGTTCCATTGACTGTTCGCTACGGTGTGCTTTATTGCCACCGTATGTGCAGTGTAGCAATATGTGTTTTGGGGGAAAGTTGGAGGAAATGTTAGTGGGTCAGAAGGCACAGAAAAGCATGGGAAACAGTTGCAGGATTTCTGCTATCTTTAGAAATATAGAATAAGTAAAAAGATGGCCGTTTCGCAGGCTGTGAGTCTGGTGGGGGAGGAGTTTGCCAATGCATGCGCAGTGTAGTGTAGGTGCTTGATAAGAAAAAAAAAAAAAAAAAAAAAAAAAAGGAGAAACCAGAGACTGCAGGTATAAGGGTGACAAAGGGCGGGCCAGGCATGTCTCTTGACCGGCTAGTTTTAGTTGAGTGTCCTCCATTCGTCTCGTTGTTAGTGTACCATTGCTAAAGGTGAGGAAATGGAGGCTTTAATGCTTAGAGGCCGTGATGTACTTGTATGCTGACATATGTGATTTGTTGAAGAGCAGGCTTTCCGTGGTTGACAAGTTCTGTGGGCTTCCTTGGAAGTAACCATTGACTTTGTTGCTTTTCCTACATGTGAGGTTGTCTGCCGTTGAGGTAAGTACAAGTATTTCAGGCAATTATGATGTGATTCTGTCACTTTAATAAGGTAACCTTAATATTTTATGGGCTTGTCATTGCAAAGGGCAAAATAATGTACTTTTCTTCGAAGGAGAAGCAAATGAAGAGATCCATGTAAATGTGGGGTGAGAATACATGGTAATTGTATAAGTTTGTGTAAAGAAAGGAGATATTTCTGACTATGCAGTTTTGAATATGTTAAGGTATAAATTTTACAGCTGACAATTAGGGATGTGTTCATATGTTCAAGGATGAAACAAAGTAATTTCTGTCTCCAACAGATGTAATGGAAGAGGGACAAGAGTTCTGAAACTTGTGGCACAATCTGAAATGCATCTAATTCACAGAGGGCAGGTCAGTCAAGAGTAAAGAGAATGTAAAGAAACTAGTTGCAGGGCTTTCTACCCACCAGTATAGACAATGGCATTGTGCAATGGTCACTGCTGAAGTGAGATGCTAACCCCCATGTACAAATGGGGGGGTGGAAGGTGCTTGACGCTGATGCTATGGGAAGTGGTTGTGTTGCTAGTACATGCCAGGCAGTGTGTTATTTATTGGCATTACTTTATGCTTCTTCATTTTAACAGGAGTAGGGAGTAGAGAGCGGATTTAATAATAACTTTTAAGCTAAGCTTGCTTAAATTCTATGATAAGTTTCTGTGACAGTGGTTTGTGCATGCATATTTCAAGGTGGAAACTCTGGGTGGTAAAACCTAATTGCAGCTGGTATTGGTTGCCTGCTTGGGACATAGTAATTGCTTCTTTGGCTAGAGGGGAGTATTGGTTATACCCTGGTTTGGGGGATAATGATATGTCCCTTCAGGTGTGGGGTTTAGTTGTAACATACTCAAATGGTAGTAAAATTTACGTTAGGTATTTGATAGTAGAAGCTTAGCTTCAGTTATGGCAGCTTTGTCATAAGTATGTTTGGTGGTGGTACATTCCTTCCCAGGTTGGCAGGATAGGCTGTCTTTGAAGATGTCTTTAGATGTGCATTATGTATTTTATATGATTTATATGTCCTTTTTCTTTCTTGAAGATGGGGGTTTTGGAATGTTCCTGCTATATTTGGAATAGGTGGGCATAAGGTGGAACCTTCTCTTTACATTTAGAGGATTTACTTTGGTCCTTTTCTTTGTAGCTGGTGGTGTCATGAGTACCAGTTGTGGCACTACATGGTAAGTTCACAGATGATGGAAGCAGTGGCCAGCGTGGAGGTTACACATGGGGAGCTCAGGTGGACAACAGTCACTGGCTGAAGTAAATGGTTTTCAAAGTTGAGTTTTGGTAGAGGATTTACAGTGCTAGCCAGAAAACTATAGGCATTTGAGTTTTTGATTTCAAGGTTAATTGGTTGTACAGTTTGTTTTACTAACCATTTTAGTATGTTAGATCAATGTCGAAAGTTGTCCCCATTTTTTTTTTGGGTGTTTGCATTCAATAGTAAAGGGAGCAACAGTCATTTGGCCATAGGTAAGAGTTTAGGTTCCTGCAGTGGGCTTGATGAGGTTACAGGTAATTTATTTTATTTAGTGTTCATTAAGGCATGTCACTGCGGATGGGGTTCAGGTTGGTGGTGTGGTGTCACAGCAATCTTAGGATCATAGGAAGTTATTAGACTACTGGCTCTGGGGTGATTACAAGCTAGACAAGTTTGCGTCTTATTTTTGCAGGTGGTACCTATCTTGTCCAAGGGGATATGATTCATAATTATGTAAAAAAAAAGGGGGGGGGGGCTGGTCCCATACTTTTACTTTGGTGCAGAGTTTTGGCAAATGCTTGATGGGGGTGACAGCAGTTCTTGTCAGTGCCTCCATGTTAAGTAATTCTTGGTATGTGTGCACATAGAATTTATTGTTTTTCCTTTCTTTGCAGATAGCTGACGTGCAGAAGGCACCATGCAGTGGCCTGAAAAGTGGATCAGAAAGGTGATGCTCTTTGATAGGAAGGATGTTCTTGTCACTGGAATGGGGCACAATGAGGGTCTGAGTAATCCCCTTATTAAGGCATGTTAGAGCACTGTGTTCAAGTAGTGTGGGAGCTGAGCATTGCATTTGTATGGGGGGCAAGTAAGGAAGAGGTAGGTGGGGGCCAGGGTAAAACTGTTGAGGATGGTTTATGGAGAGTATGGTATCCCACAGGAGGAATAGAGTCACAACATTCACAGGAGCACAGGAACTAATTAGGCTAAAGCCTTATGGCTCTTGCAAGCCAGCAGAGTTCAACCCTTGATTTCAGGAGTTTGGAACCTTGGGGTGATAGTTACTCATCCAGTTGTTAAACTGTTTTTTTGGGAAAGGGTCAATGATGTGTTGACAGGATGCCGGAGTTTGTCCCTAACGGGTGGTATCTCTGGGGTGACAAATTTGTCCCTTGAATAGGTAGTGGTAATGTCACATACCAGGTTAAGGTTTTACAGAATAGCACAAGGATCATTTTACTTCTGGTTTGAGAGAATTTGGTAAGTAGGGTTTTAGGAAGTATGGTAGGTAGGTGGCTGTATGGGGGTAATTTTAGAAACTGAGTGTGTTGTTTACATAGGAGCAAGAAGGTTTAAAGAAAGCTTGGTTGCAGGTTATGGCTGCCATAGGTCAGGTCTTAATTCCTTACTAGAGGTATAGGTAACATACGGGATGAGAGTCTTCGAGGGGAAAGGCCAGGGATCAGCAGTGGTTAAGGATGGTTAGTAGTTTTGAGTGTTCTAGCTAGGATGGTTGCTAGGAAGAAGTGAGCAGGGGGGGTGGGTTGAGGTTCTGAATGGGGTGGCTTGGGGTTCTAGTCAGGATTGTCATTTGGTAATGAGTGAATTACGCTTGTTTATGGTTGGGCACGTAGAGTACTTCAATGCTGGGCATAGGTGAGTTTTCAGGAACTAGGCCAAGGGGTGCTGGTTTTCTGGCACTTAGTGTTAGGTCATTAAAGTTTTGCAATTAGACTATTTTCTGCAGTAACCGGGTTACTGCACATCCAGAATTGGATAGTTTGGTGGCTAAGGTGGTATGCTACAGTTGACAGGGTCTTGGGTTCGAGACTTGACACTGGTTTTCTTTGACTGGGTGTTGATTTGAGTTCAAGGGTTTATAGTCTGTGGCTTTTGTTGTGGCTATAGGTTGTCATAACATTCAGGTTGAGCTATGATTAGTGCTTTGAAAGAAGCGGTCAAAAACGAAGTATTCTTTTAGAGTGGATGTTCCGGTGGTACAGTGGGTTCATGGGTAATCCTACTTTATTTAGTTTCATTAAGGCGTGTTTCAGCGATATTATGTCAAGGTGGGTTTATGACTGGATTCTAAGGTGTTTTACAGATGATGGGTACACCAAATGATGTTTGGCTTAACCCCTTTATGGAGGTAGTGGGTTGAACAAGTTTGGGTAGAAGGGAGGGGAAACAGCCAGGTCAGGCTGGTTGGCAGAGAAGAGGGAAAGGCTTGTCTTCTTCTGTACCCCTCTGGTGTCTGGATGTTCATTTCAAGGATCTGGGGAAAGGAAAATGAGCAGTTGGAGGAAGCTTGATGAATAGTTAAGCAAACCTAAGGTAAGGATGCGACTTATTTGGTGGAAGGTAATTCACTGAATGCTGAATGAAGTGAGATGGGACGCTGCTTCATAAGTAAAGTAAGCAAGCAGAGGTATGGACCCTGCTTACTGGGCAGGGTGAGTAGGTACGCTGCCCTGATTAGCATTACAAGACTGTTATGCTGTGTCTAGGATCAACTATATTATGGTTAGTTGTAATTAATGAATTTGGTGAACAAACTATGTTATGGAAGTTTAATAAAGGTCGTCAAATGTCATTTGGTGTGATGTGTTTATTGAAGGGGACTGTGACAATAACATGGTTTTGCTGAATTGCCAAAAGATGCTAGACTTAGCTAGGAAGCAGCAACATGGGCACACACACACACACACACACACACACACACACACACACACACACACACACACACACACACACACACACACACACACACACAAAATGTGGTAGTGTCCAATTAAATCTGGTTGTAAACAACACTGAGATAAAGCAGAATGTGCAACTGAATAAAACATGCTGTAGTTCCAAAACCAAAAAACTCAATCCAAACAATTTCAGGGCTCCAATGAAGGCTTTCCCTCCTAAATAGAATGCAGAGTAAACTCACAGGTTCACCACCGTGGTTCTGAAATAAAATTTAATCCAAGAAGACAAAAAGCAATTTACAACCAAGCTTAAAAAGACGTTAAAACCAGAAACATGGTTTTAACATATTTTTAAGCTTGATTGTGAATTGATTTTTGTCTTCTTGGATTAAATTTTATTTTGGAGCCATGGTGGTGAACCTGTGAGTTTATTCTGCATTCTATTAAGGAGGGATAGCCTTCATTGGAGCCCTGTAACTGTACAGATAAAGCAGAATGTGAGAATTTTGGATCAAATTATTCCTAATATATAAGGATAATGGCTGCCTTAAAGCTTTGTGTAATAAGTGTGCAAAGTGAAGTTAAAACTTTGCTTGATGGTGACAATGTCTACCTTTAAAGGATTTAATAGAGGTAGAATAAATAATGCTGAAGAGGAGAATTTTTTTAAATAAGAAAGGTCATTAAACAGAAAATCTTATAAAAATGTAATTACATACTTTTTGAAGAATGTGGCCATAAAACACATAGCCAAGATTTAATGGAAGAAAACCATAGCACTAGACCCCCCTATACTGTCCAGAAGGACAAGGCTCTCTATTCGTCCCTACCAGCCAATCAGTAAAACAGCTCACTTTACCTATTCAGGTATGTCCAAAGGGCAGTTTCAGGCATACCTCTCAACTGTACAGATTTTCACAGAACGTCCAGATAATTTGCTCGTATTTTTGGCCTGTTCCTCTTTCTCCCTGGAAAATCACTGGGATGATCTCAGAATTGTAGTCACTAAATAATGACATACATTTGAGTTTCAGACTTCAAATCCTTCAGAAAATGTATATTAAAACAAATCCTGTTACTCTAGCAACTCTATAAGTTTATAAGAGCAATATTCAAAATATGTCCCTATTTGTACCCCCATGTTGTCAAGCTTTGTCCAGATTTTGTGCATTAAGAGATTGAGCGGTATGGTTTCAGGTGTACTCTCCAGTCCAAATGGTGAATCTGAGCATTTTGAGGCAATGTTACAACTGCTTCATGTTCACAGACAAGCCTCTCCTCCTACCATCAAACACTAATATATGCGAGAGATGCAATTATACACACAAACTGGAGGCAAAGCTCTCTTAACCCAAGACTGGAACTGACAGTCAAGAGGAGAAGGGAAATACTTGCATCACACCACCAGTCTCACATAGACCTACTAAACCAATACTGGCAAATAACACACATAAATACACGAAAACATACTCGGAGGCTCTAAATAAAAATCTGCAAAAGCAACAGAGACCTCCAAAGCAGACATCCAAGCAACCTCCACACCCCATCACAAACCATGAAACACATACTTCACATAATCAGTGTGCCATGCAATCACAGCCCTTAAGGCAAAATAACATGCCCAACACACTAGTAAAAGACGACTCTATAGTCAGGCACACTGATGTTCCACTAACTAGGCTGGACAAGGAGAAGGTTACAGTTAGCTGCCTGTCAGGCGTCAGGATCCGCCACATACCACAAGCACTCAGGTCGCTCCAGAACAAATACAAATACGACTCTGTCATTGTCCATGTTGGTGTGAATGACCTGAGACGTACTTCCTTGGACTGCATGAAAAGAGACATGAAAGAGCTCTCTGATCACGTAGCCCAGGCCGGTATGACCCTGACCCTGAGTAGCATCCTGCCCTCACCAAGAATGATGCCACAGTATAAAGAAAAAAATATCAATTTCAACAATTGGCTAAGTTTCTGGTGTCATTCAAAGGGGATTCAGTATCTGTCCACCTGGAATGACATGCTTGACAAGCCACATTGCTTCACAAGAGATGGCTTGCCCCTGTCATCCTTAGGCTTTCGAATACTGGCCAAGACTTTTGCTACCCCCATAGTGCCTTTTTTAGGCAAGGCTGAAAAGACAAGTCCACCACCATAAATAACACAAGTAACCAAAAACTGAGGGTAATGCTACTCAACGCCAGAAGTCTAAACCTCAAAATGCATGTGCTCAAGGCACTCCTCAGTATGGAGAACATCGATATCTGTGCAATAACAGAAACCTGGTTTAAGGCTCCAGAGAACATCCCAGTACTACCAGGCTATAACTCATACCATACTTTTCGGCCGCAGAACCCGGACCAAAACACAAAAGGCGAGGGTGTATCCATATTCATCAAGGATACCCACACCTCCAGGTTAGTGGTGCAGCACGATGCCTCAGAGATCATCCATGTGCAACTAACAATGGGCAAAACTGCAATTCAAATTGTAGCTTGCTACAGATCACCCACCATGACCCAGGATCCCCATTCCGCATTTCTGGAGACACTGGAAAATATGAAGGTCCTACCAAATGCCCTAATATTAGGTGATTTCAAATACACAAACATTAACTGGGAGAACTACTCAAGTACTAACTCCCTTGCCCAACACTTCCTAGAATTTATAAACTCGAATGCCCTGGATCAACTGGTCAACACCCCCACCAGAGGTGACAACATACTGGACCTGGTCATCACCAACATGGGCGACCGGTGTTCCACAGCAGAGGTCAACCCCTCACTGGTTAGATCAGACCATAGACTAATCTCTCTGGATATCCACATTCCGCCCCCATCCTCAATAAAGGAAACCACCATGAAAAACTTTTCAAAAGCAAACTTCACATTACTTAAGAATGAGGTGGAAAGGTTCACAGCCCCCATGCTAAAGAACAATGCTGTCCAAGCTGATGAATCCCTTACAAAGGCACTCTATGAGCACCTGCAAGAATGCATGGATCGTGCTATCCCAAGCAAAACCAAGACTCACTCCTCCAAGAAAAGGAAACCAGTCTGGTGGACCCCTGCCATAAACAAGCTATACAATAGAAGGAG
>NC_056733.1:400234179-400391679 GCF_019279795.1 Protopterus annectens
TAATCTTAGATAATCCTAAAATTGCAAAACATTTTTGGACAGTTTTCATTTTCAAGTCCAAAACAATAGTTATGTTTCCTGTCATTACTTTCATAACGTTTTCATCTGTTTCTAATTCTGACCATGGTTTTCACTACAGGGGCTCACATAGTCTCTATATGTGTTGATAATATATACTCTTGTTTTATTTGTTACTTTCGAAATAGTAAGATTTCAAATTATTATCTGTAGCCCTGGGATTCCTTCTGGGACATTTGTGGTATCACATCTGCAGCTTTTCAATACAAATTTTTTCTTAGCCTTAAAGGGCAGGGCAGCAGCTGACAGAGTTTTGTTGTTGTTGTTGTTGTTTTAATTATATTATTATGTTTTTATTCATGACTCAAGCTTATCTGATGGTAACATAAACAACATGCACTATCCATTAGAAAACAAGATACAATTGATGGAATTGAATAGTCTTTACTTCTGCAACATAAGGAAAACTTATCACTTCTCTTCTCTTTCCTCCTTTTGTTTCAATGATATTTATGAAGAAAACTTCACACTTTGTATTGCTGAGCCATTCACTGAGACCAGGGTATGAGTGAGAGTATGCTGGACAGCTGTACAGATCAATGGTACAAAATGGCATTTTTTTTTTCATCTGAATAAGCAACTCACACCAGCAGAAACTCTATTTCTTTCTTTAAAGATCTTATTAAAATGCTGATATGTCAACACAGAAAAATATTGTCTTCTTTGACTCAGACAACCTGGAACACACAGTTTTAGGGTACCATGCATTGTGTTAACTGTGATAGTATCATTGTCTTCAAAGTCAAGAAGTTTAAAGCTGAACCATGTGAGAATATCAGGAGGCACTTGTCTCCACACCTCTCAACCTGCAGGCATTGAAAATAGGAACAAAGGCCCTAGAAAAGAAAATAGGGACATCTAATTAGCATAACATTTGAATATGAAATAGCGCATCATTTTTCCGGCATCAAATAGGAATGTGGGAAAAAAACACACGCATTTGAAAACTGAGAGTTTGTCTAAATAATGAAAATCTAAGCACATTGTAAAATCTGTAGACTTTAATGAATTGAATTGCAAAATTCTATCACATAAGGTCATTTATTTTTATTTCAGAAAAAGGGAGATATAGGATGTGTACCCTCTTTCTTTAAATGTTTGCTTCCACTGGTACGTTGGTCATATAGTGTTTTTTTTTTTCTGTATACTAGACAGCTTCAAAGATCACATGTGATGAGGGAATATAGAAAATTGTGTGAAGGGGTAATCAAGTCTGAAAAAAGGAGCAACCTGAGCAGGAGTAAACCAGGCCTGAAAATAGAAACAGTGGAATTACTCCAAAACAGTGCCAGATGAAAGTCCTGCTTGTCTCCCATTCCAGAAGAGATATAATGTGTTCTTTATTTCAGGATCAGAGATGGTAACTACGATGCTTCATTAGACCTATAACTACAAGTGACTTTTGTTACACCTCAATGGAGATTAATAACAGTTGTTAATGCTGTCATTTCTATTAGTCATTGCAGCCTGAAGCTGAATGCTAATGACATAACTGACATTTCGGTATAAGGCAGTAAAGCTTAACTTGCAACAGGGAGTAAATGTGAAATACCTCACCAGTTTCACCTGGCCCTGTGTGGATATTTTTATGGCTAACGGTGCACAAAATAACTTGGCATGTTTGATTTAGTTAGGATTATCTAAGATTACCCACATTTGCCTTATACCAAAAATTTAAAGAAAGAGGGCACACATCCTATATCTCCCTTTTTCTGAGATAAAAATAAATGAATTCCATCTTACTGTGTTCAAGGCTGTACATTTCATGATTAGAGAGGGGTTAGAGGGAACACTGTACATTCAACATGTTTAATTTTCAGTGTTTCTTATTTTGCCATGATCTAAAATCACTTGGCACACTCTTATGTAACTTTATAATCAAAATGCTCTGACAGTAATAGTCAATGCATTACTTAGTGCATTTTTCATTGCTTCATCATGTTGTGACTATTTATTCTACATCCATCTTGTAGCAAATTTTATTTTACAGTTCCGTATTGTTTTACTAAAATTTCAGTTGAATTTTAAGGATGGAACAGACTATCAAATTACATTAAAGCGAGTACTACTTTAAATATTTTTAAGAACAGTCTGGATACATATGGAAACACGTGTTTTAGAATACTGGCAAGCCAAAAGGGCAGTAATGCCTGTGCTTGAAATATTTGTATGTATGTATGTATTTGGATCATTATTCATTGAGAAGATGGAAGACATGCAGTGAACATTAAGCTACGCATCTTGACTTTTTTATCAGTATGCATTATTGGAATTAAACTACACACATTTCTAATATTTCTAAACAAAGAAGGCACACGGTAATCCTAATATTCCCTTTTGTACAGACTACTGTATTTAGAAATGTGCTTATGTATATGTATGGGAGGCATACATATAATCAGATGTTTGTAATATCAAATTTTTACACCAGCAGAAGCGATTAAAACCCATTTGATCACTTCTGCCACTATTAAGTCTATGTGAGATTTCAGACAGTGGGGATCGGATAATTTGCCCTTTTCCCACTGTACAGTGATTTCAGAGTTTTATTTATAATTATCAGTGGATGTATGGTGAGTTTGTGGGGGGCTTGCACCCCTTCAAAAATATGTTTTCTCTTCTTTGTGTGCTTTCATTTTCAATCAGCTGATGTTTGAACATTTGTGTTTGACTATTTGATATTTGAAAATGGGATTTTTTTGATATTGTGTATGATATCTATATACATTTATCTGTATATTTGTATAACTGTATCGAGTTGCATAGATGTTTCAAAGGCATGAAACATCATACAGAGTACAGTGACATTACATTTGATGTTTTATATATTCAATACAGTTTTAAGCACAACATTTTGCTGATACCAAACAATACAGATGTAGCTAGTGCAATGCCATCGGCAATACTCCAATCAGCATGCCACCATCAACTAATCAAAGCTAAGGACCAAAAAAATAATGATTCTTGATAGCCGCAATGGGTGATGCTTGCTCTCTGTACCCCTTACTAACACATGCGCATGCAATCAAAGCAAATAATTTAAGCGGGTGTGATTTCACATCATTTGACTTCGACAGCTGCCCTCATGCTCAGTCACTCTTGTGCCACTAACTTGCAGGGACTAAGCAGCACGTCTTCTATGTGTCACCTGCCCCCCCACCCCACTCCGACAGTTTACATCAGAGGCAGCAGTGGTTATTGCTCTGCCCTGCCTATGGCTATGAAATGCATGTCATTTTAGAGTTAAGATTAATAGCAAGCAACATTAAAAACAATATATCATTTGTTAACACCTCTTAAATGTGACATGTATCATGTTCCAATCTCAGCATAAATGTAAAGTGTGTTTTCTTTGATGTAAACTGTAGCTGCATGATAAGAGGATTTAAACAGTATGCATCATTCATGCAAATTAGCTGTCCTAAAGCACTAAGCTCAGAGTGGACAGTGGTGGTGTTATTTAGAGAACCAGCAAAGTAATGTACTTGTGGCAATGAAGCTTCTATTAAGCAATACATTTCAAGAACAAGGATTCATTCTTTCTTGTTACTTTTTCTGCTTACATTTTTATTTTTAATTTGTTTGCATAGCACATATGCCCATTTTGTTATTATCATCAAGTACAGAAAACACTTTCTGGTAAAGAAGAACACAAAATACACCAGCACAATTACACCAGCAACTCAACTCTTTTTAATACAGCAGCAGTGATCTGGCACCTCGGCAGTTCACCTTCCACTTTCTGGTACTTTACTTATAATAGTAACCTAGACTCTCACTGCTTATACCCATCAATTATTCTGTCTGTCCATCCAGCTGTCAGTCAAATAATGTATTAGAAGTTGATGGAAAACAATGCCTACTCCCAACAAAATGAAATATGTATTGTGTTCTCCCATTCTCTCAAATATATAAGGCAGAAAATGGGCTGCAGTGAAGGATCAGAGCTGTCCTATTGTTTACTTCTGGGTATTATATAAGTGCTGGATGTCTGATGTACCAGTACTTAGGATGAGTCATCAGTCTTGTTAAACTTCCCACATAATTATACTTTCACCATTTCTATTCATTTTACAAAACAGAGGTCCGATTATCATTTGGCAGGTGAAACTGTACTTGTAATTTAATCCTGCATATATCTTGTATCTGTAAATTAATGCCACACTGCTAAATATCATTGCAGAATTTTGTGGGAGTGGGTGACCACGATGTAACAGGGGGAGGGAAAGAGTAACAAAGAAAGCAATTATCTGTCTTGGTATGTAAGATGACAGGATAAAATTAATGGTTGTCATGTTTTTACACAGCCCATTAATACAGCACTTGCAATTTATTATTATTAATTGCTTGACACTTTACCTGATGTCCTGTAATGTAACTGGACATCATTTATGTACTTTTATCATAAGGTCATGTACATCACTGAATGCTTTATACATAGTGAATGCACTGTGGGCACTTCTTATAAATTAACATGTTAGTTTTATAGTCTTATTTAAAAAAAGACTAATGACTCAGGAAAAATAATTTAAATTCCATTTCATTAATCACTTTAGGTGGGTTATTTCATGGCTGCTATCACTGTGGAGATTTAAGTCTGTCACTATGGATTCCATTACTAATTTAATTTAAAAAGCCTTTTAATTCACTGGGTGCCTGTGTTGCATTCATTAGTGTGATATATCTAAATAATCATCCAGTGTGATTTTTATCTGGTCTTGATTGTACCTAACATGCAGTCATACCTGTGCTGCTTAACATGGTATAGGATTTATCCTATTTGCACAATACTACAGAATTGTCATATAATGCAAAATTCAAAGTTAAATTTTTGGTGACATGCTGTGGGGGTATCCATTTTATGTAACTGTACATGATTTTTACTTTTGTATGTGTGTGTGTTTACATGCACAATCACAGGTATGTATGTATTCGTGTTTCCTCTGAATGTTTGTGTATGTGTGTGTGTGTGTGTGTGCGTGTGTGTGTGTGTGTGTGTGTGTGTGTGTGTGTGTGTGTGTGTGTGTGTGTGTGTGTGTGTGTGTGTGTGTCTGTGTGTGTCTGTGTGTGTATGCATGCTTACATGCAATTGAGTATGTGTGATTGTGTGTGTGTGTGTGTGTGTGTGTGTGTGTGTGTGTGTGTGTGTGTGTGTGTGTGTGTGTGTGTGTGTGTGTGTGTTTATCCATTTTCTTGTGATATGATTGTGTTGGTTACTGCTGCCTGAAAAATCATTCCCACTTGTGCTATGCTCTAATTGCAGTATACAATAAACACGTTATCACGAGCGTCCTTTTTTTCACATTTGGTGTGAATAACATTGTAGTTTTAAAATCTGTGCAATTTTTTTCAGCCATGAACTGTACTGAGATTTTGTAGACAGTAATTCCATTCATAGCTATTATTTTAATCCTTAGGAATATTTCCAGAAGATATAATACTGACTGGGGCTTTGAAAGCAGCAGTTCTTGCATATATCATTCTCCTTGCTGATCACATGGAAGGTACATTTAGATACTTGTTTTATTTTACTTCCCATTTACCTCCCTTTTTTTCTTTCTTTTTTTCTTCATGGTGTGACATTTACTTACTGCATAGAAAGTATTTCCATTGCTTCATCGCTGATAAAGAATACACGAGAGTTTCCTTTAAGTATCAGTCACTCACTGTCTATAGCTATCCATCTGTCTTTGGTGTTTCACCATGAATGTATATCAGTACTATATAAATTTTATGCAAACATACAAATGTATTTTTTTCCTTGACAATGGCTAATTTTTCACCAATTACTCTTTGTCACTCAGATCCACCACATATAGTATGTGTCCTTCATTTCACATGCACTCCCTTTGGACTCTTCCTGTCTAAAAGGGGACCTAGCTCTTTTCCTTGTAAACATGTAGATAATCTAACATAAAGTGAAGGCACAGTGAAACTCCTTACTCTCTTTTGTTATATTTGTATAATATCTAAAAATGTTGGTCATATTACAAACCTTAATTTAATCCTGTACATGTATGATCATTACTTGTCATCTTATGCCTGCAATGGATTACTAAGACCATGTGCACATCACGGCATGACACACACATACACTGTAGTCCACTGTGTAGAGCCGTGAAACCATGTTAAACACTGTGGCATGCTAATTACAGTATAAGCACCTGAATTGTACGCTAATCAACCAATCCAAGATGGAGAAGCTATTCAACAAACTAAAAATGCAACCGTATAGACTCAGTGCTGGTTTTCCTTGCAAATTCCAAAACCTATTGGACTACAGCCATGGAAAGCAGAAAGAATGATAGGGCTGCTGTTGCTTTAATTCATGTGTATATGCAATCAGCTGACATCTATGCTGCTGCTGCTGCTGTTAATAGACCATAGCCAAGAAGGATAATAGACCATAGCCAAGAAGAAGAAGAGTTTTCAGACCCTGGTTAACTTATCACAATTTGCATGTGGCAGAAATTGTAGAGCGCTACAGGGTAGATAGAGACACAGTACAGGAAATCTGCAACCTCTGTCGTCCTCAACTCAGATCCAGGGCAAACTGAGGGGGGCCAATACCGATGGAGAAAAAGGTATGTGTAGCACTTAGAATTTTAGCTTCAGAAACCTTTCAGAGACCAATAGGGGACATGCTGGGGGTGTCACAGACATCAGCATCCAGAATCCTCCATCAATTCCTGAATGCTGTGCTCCAACATGACAGTGACCACATATTTATTTATTTATTTAACTTTTGTTGACTGCGAAAGTGTGACTAGGACAGAGCCTATTTTTAGCAGAGGCCCAGGGAGAAATGCTCCAAATGCATGTCTTTGGAATGTGGAAGAAAACTGGAGTACCCAGAGGAAACCCACGCAAATGCAGGGAGGATATGCAGACTCCGCACAGAAGGCACCCCAGCTGAGAATTGAACCGGAGAACATCTTGATGTGAGGGGACAACATTAACCACTTCACCACTGCACTGCCCATATATATTATTTCCCAGTACTCCTGAGGACAGGGCCACAAATATGCAAGAGTTTTACCCAATAGCACACTACCCTGAAGTACCGGGTACCATAGATTCTATACATATAGAAATCAAGGCACCACCCGGGGAACAGGAAAGCGTCTACATAAATAGAAAAGGGTTTCACTCCAATAACTGCCAAGTTGTGTGTAATGCTAAGGGAATCATGGGTGATGCAGGTTATTTACTAGAGCCGTGGCTGATGATGCCCATCAGAAATGCAAACACACCTGATAAAGAACACAATAATGAGGCACATGCTCAAACCAGAAATATCACAGAGCATGTATTTGGGCTGCTGCAGTTGTGGTTCCACTGCCTAGATACATATGTGGGAGTCCTGCAGCACAATCCACATACATGTACTGAAATCTTCACCATCTGTGCCATGTTTCACAACATCATCCTGAGAAAACAGCTTCAACAGAATAAATAAGGGGTAGGGGCACACATCCCACCACCAATGGCAAGGTCATCACAGCCACATGCAAGTGAGGAGTCAGAGGGGAAACCAGCAGCTGCTGTGGATGGAGACAGACATCAGCATGCTCAATATGCCCTCACATTGGCTAAGAGTCAGCACATAGCACACTCACTCACCACCTAAGGGGCATCCTACGCACATGCATATAGTAACATTGATGTCAGACAATGCTCAAAAACTTTACCTACCCAGGTAATGGCTGGGTACTCCTAACATCAGACAGATTCAGCCCTGAACTAAAACTGTAGCAACTGCTGGATTTACAAGGTAAGTGCTGAACCTGGAGACCTAGAACAGAATTGGGTAATAATACAAATGAATAGCATATCCTTGCATGTTGTTACTTTGCAATGTAAGTAAGTAAAAGGTGGGTGAGTTGTACAGCAATGACTTTAACATGTGACAGCAGAGACTTACGTGAATACATGTGCCTTCTATCAAGTAATAGGCCTCAGGCATCAAAGATTCACACATTCATACCTCCTAAAAGTACTGCTCATCACTGAATGTCCTCAGTTTGACCTTATACTCTGTACTGGAAAATCATTAAAGAGAGAAGTTAGAAAGCAATGAGACACATTTCAGTTTCAGACCTCATAACCCTTAGAAGATTCTTAAAAATACTGCTGCAAATAACTGTTTTGATTCTATCAACTGTCTAACTTTGTATGACCAAAATATGTCAAAAGTGTAATTAGCGAAACAACATCACAAACACAGATTTACTAAGCACTAAGTCAGCTATGCACCCTGAGCATCAGACACAAGGCTTATGTATCCCTGAATCCAAAAGATAGAAAACAAGGGTATGGCAAAGATATCATTACTTGCACAGGGTGTTGTGTAAGTGTGTGCGTTTGTGGGGGGGGGGGGGCTGGGGGCAGGGGTAGGATGCCTAGGCTGACACAAAAGGTAAGTGAGTGTGTGTGGAAGCCTAGGCTGACACAAAAGGTAAGTGAGTGCATGTGAGTAAGAAAGAGAAACAGCAGACATTTGGGTAAAGCAACAAATGATCACTGAGACAGAATGAGCTTTAATCACTGAGACAGAATGAGCTTTAAGCACTGAGACAGAATGAGTTTTAAGCCTCACAGCTGAACCATGTAACTGTTGTATGTGTGTCTGTATGGGCCCTCTAGGTGAAACTGGTGTGTGAGTCTCCGCAAGAACACAGCCAAGTCCTATGCTAGCTCTACTTCTTGGTATGTCAGACAGGTGTGAGCCATGCATGGTAGAGGTGGCAGTTATTCATTGTTGTACCCAACCACTTGAGCTGTCTCTGCCAGGAGTTTCAGTGGCACTTCCATGCCCACGGTCAGATGCACTACTGATACCTGAATATGACTGATGTCTGCTGGATGAGCTGTACTCCTGAGGGCAGCCAGGGCCATGAATCCATGGCCTTTCATGTCTGGGTGTGGATACCTCAACCACTAACAGAGCATTGTAAATAGTGCCACTATTGGAGTGTGATCAGGCATGGTCACATCTATCAACATCAGATGATGTGGCTGACCTATTTAGCATCCTCGATGCTGTCCCCCTCTCAGCAGACATTCCATCACAGACACCACCCATTCCAACATGTCAGTCATCTGATCCATTGAATCTGCAACACAGTGGAGGCAGTCATGCATGTCAGTCTGTGCCACATCTACAACCCCAAGCATTTCTCTGGAGTGCCTATTGAAATGTTCTTGTACCTCCACGGTGGCCCTAAACATATGTTGAGTGATACAGGAAGACACACCTGGATCAGATGGAGGATGGACAGCAGGCCTCCTTCTAGCACCCCTAACAGCCCTCCTGCATGGCACCTCACCCACATATTGGCTAGGGCCAGAGTCAACAGGCACTGATGCTGCAGTAACCACACTACTCTGATCAACTATCTCACCTTCCACCTGTCCAATATCTGAGGGCTCACTGGAATGGGTTGGCGTAGGCCTACTGGCTGTGTCTGATGGAATTAGGGGATGGCTGAATATCAACCTCAGTGTCAGATTCAAACTCTGCACCCCCTGACTCTGCCTCTGTTTGGCCGCCATCATCATCAGAGTCTGCTGATAGTCTGACATCAGGTGATAGGAGTCCTGCACTTCCACTGCGAGGATCACGTGTGATAATAAGAAACAAACACAGGAAAAAATTGATACCTACACTACTATAGTCTAATATATGCTAACAAACTAACAGTGGTGCCACTATTACAGACAGTACACACAACAGTCCTGACACCCACCCAAAATAAATATTTCTTTGAACTGCTCATCAGTACTGTTATAAAATGTTTGGCTTACCATGTGCAGATAATTGTAGGCTCCCTATGGAGGATGGTCCTGGAAGAAGTTAAGTAAAAGGTAAGGACACCATCATCAAACTAAATATTAACACAGGAGTTTAAAACTTTTAGCCCTTTATAAGTCCATTAACACTACTTTTAACAAGAATATGGATGACACGTCCACCCCAAGCCCATATGTAATCAACCATAATGTGTTGTTAACTGTATCAATCTACAAATAATCCCCCCCCCCAAAACAAATTATGTTAAACAGAACTGAAGTATTGCTGTCAATATTTTGCTATGCAAGAAGTATTTAACAACTGAGATAGGTAAGCCTATATGGAAGCTCCTCCTCAAACATATGTGTCCTCCCTAAAACAGTAGCACCGACATTAATGATATGCTGTTGTGCACTTTCCACTGAGATGTCTTGATCCCTGACAGTGGACAGGAAACAAGTGGTATGTATGCAGCACAAAAGAAGTATTATTGTAGCATTAAAAGTTAAAGAAAACTGTTTTTCTTTTCTATAGAGTAGTAGCAAAGTAAGCATGTATGTCCTAACTGTAAAAGCAATTACGCATGTATAAGTCTGTAGCACAAAAAACTTTAGGAGTCAAGTGTAAGTCTGTAGTAAGAGATTGTGAGTTCAGATACCATGAGTAACAGCTATACAATACTGCAGTTCCTAATAATATTACATAAATTCAATTCTACACAAGTGGCATAGATGTCCTGCTGTTAACTGTAATCTGTATATTTGGACCAAGCATATGTGTAATATCTGCACACTGCAAGGATTACTTTGATCAATCAATAATTATAGTTTGTAGTTGTTAGAAAGTATACTTCAATGTAAAAACTCAGATAAAATAGTTGTAGTATTGTGATAATACAATGTATGCTACATATGATGGTATTAATTGTATCTCTTTTTTTTCTCTCACCTCAATCCTTTTCTCTTTTTATTATTTTCTATTATGTGTCATCAAAATGTCTCCATGTCATCCATCTGTAACAAATCACAACATGCTTCACAGTACAGTGAGGTAGGCCAATCCCAGTGGCTCAGCCTGCCCCAGCTCCAACAACTCAGACACAGATACCCAACACATCTGGGACCCAAACTGGCAGCACTGCCTCTGCTGGCCCTGACTACCTGTGCCCTCAGGTAACACTACCCTTGCAGCTAGTGCTGTGGTACCCTCCGGGAGTACTGGCAGAGGTGAGGACTTCATCACCTGCCAGGAGATGCCAGGGTTGATGTGTAGGGATGTGCATCACTCCATTGGTGTATGCCTATGCTGGATGGAGAGGCTGCTATCCCTCATGGTCCATAGGAGGAGAAGACATCAAGCACTCCAGGAGTGGCTTAAGGGGACAGTGATGACAGTCCTGTGGGTGAGGACTAGATTCTCACTGTGCCTATGTTTTATGGGCATGGGCTTGCATTGTCCCCTCCCTCACCCCAATCATGGTGTCTCCCAACCTTTTGAGTCTTTTACCATTCCTGTGCCTTGTCTTGTTTGTTTTGTTGGTTTGCATTTGCATCCTCACCTACCTAACGTACCTGACCAAGAAATATCAATGTCCCTTACTCAGTATTCCTGTCTTACTTAAGTTAAAAAAAAAAAAAACAGGCACCTTTCCCACAAAAAATATATTGTCCCATGTATAAGTCTGGATTTTGGGGTTCTTATCAGATAGTCGAACTTCTGCAAGTTCAAACCTCATATGGTCGAGACCATATGTTTAAATTTGCAGAAATTCGAGTGTTTCAATGGAAATCTCCGTAAGGGGAGGTTTCCGTTTTGTTCAATGCCGTGCAATCTCGAAGTTGGTATATTTAAGTAGTGGGGGTGCAGATGAGCTTATCCCCTGCTTACAACAGTTTATTTTGTTTTCTTTTCTTTTGCTTTTTTTTTTTTTATCCATAGTTGAAGTTTTTTAACTTCAAACAGGATGGTTCTAACATTCCGTTTTCGAAGTTATTAAACTTCGACTATGTGATATAGACCCTGGATTTTGCACGTGTGTTTTCTTGACACACTTGATTTGGTTCAATTGGCTATGCAACATGACTGTGTTGCTGTCACACCTCTTTGTAGAAGTGAAAGCCCAAATTCAGCTAATATTCTGTGCATACTTTCATTTTACACTGTTGAATAAATGGATAGCTATGTTTCTTTTCTACCTCCCTCCTGCAAATTTCTATATTGTTTTCCCTTTGTTCTTCCCCCTGCTTGCCCCTCATTTCACCACTTTCCTATCTACCACATTTTAATACCCATAATCTGGTGAATAGAATCTCACAAAAACACATAAGTACCCCCCCCCCAAAAAAAAAAATTAATGGAGCCCTTCACTTTTTGGCCTCTATGCTTGCATGGAGTTTGGCATCACCCAACAATGCCAAGCGATTGTGAACGGTTCTTCTGTGGTGCAGTTACCCCCATGCAATGCTGCTTAAGCATGCTGTGTTGCATCAGCACACAGTAACACAAGATGAATTTGGTGTAAAGTATAATTTCATTACATTATAATGGCTTTTGTAAAGGTATTACATACACCTGTATTCAAACCCTAACTCATCTGGGCTCAAACAAATACATGTTAATGCATTTACACCAGCTGCTACAGAGTCATCCAATCAGCAGGTGTGTTTCATACCATCAATACTGAGAACTCTCAGAATTTTAGCAATGAGGCCCATGTTTGTGCACTGCATAACTATGCACAAACAGGGTAAGTGGTAGAAATGTGCGCAAACACTTTGCCAACCATTGCACAAACCCACTGCTTGGCAATATACTATGCAAAGTGGACAATAGATGTTTACTGTCTATTTAGTGTTCATGCCATGAAATTACATGTTGAAACACAAACAAAATAAAGGCAATATCTAAGAAAAGAGCACATATTTACAATATAGCCATCTGTTACCTCCCCCTATGCACTGCAGCCTTGGTCTCTCAGTACTTGTTTACAGATATATCAACTAAACTGCAAAAGTAAATAACAAATGTCTTCTATACCAAGCACATCTTTAGAATGACTATACACAATCAGATTTTCCAATACTTGTAATAATGTGGGCACCTGTTTGCATATAGTTTGTAAAGCTGTCTCTTAAAGTATACCTGCACATTGAAAACACAACCACCAAATACTACACATTGCACACTCATCAATCTGAAAAAATTCAGAACTTTAATATCTTGACAGTTGGACATGGCTAGCTATCAATTTCATGCAGGTCTCCCAAAATCTTCCCTCCAACATCCACTGCAGATATCATCCACTATAAGTTGTTCTGCAACCTTGTAAAAGTCAGACTTAAAGTGTGGTGCTTGTGTAAGGTACTGAGTTCTACAGGCTGTGTACTTAGATAGCTAGTGGTTCTGTTATCACTGCATTAATTGGGAGGTATGTGTGTGTGTGTCTACATAGTCAGATGAGTATGTGTGTATCCTACAGTTACCAGTACAATCCCATGGATTACCAATATTTTGACACTTGCACATGCCTACACATCCATTTCATGGAGTTCTCCCAACATATCTCCAACATTGACTGCTGATAAGTTGCCTGCAGCCTTGTAAAAGTCAGACTTGTGCAATGACACTTGCATAAAATACAAAGTTCTGTAGTCTGTGTGCTTAGATAGGTAAGGCCTCTATTCTCACTGCAGTCAACTGATGTGTGTCTGTGTGTGTGTGTGTGTGTGTGTGTGTGTGTGTGTGTGTGTGTGTGTGTGTGTGTGTGTGTGTGTGTGTGTGTGTGTGTATGTTTTTGTTCACTAGATCAACATTAGATAGAACATTTTACACCAGCATGTGGGACACTGCTATTACCATTTTCTCCTCACCAGACACTGCTGATATCATCACTTATAAACTGTTTGCTGACACTGTCCAAGTCAGACTTGAGCTATGGTGCTTGCCTTAAATACAGAACTGAGATAGGTAAAAGTTCAGTTCTCACTGCATTCTGGTGTGTGTGTGTGTGTGTGTGTGTGTGTGTGTGTGTGTGTGTGTGTGTGTGTGTGTGTGTGTGTGTGTGTGTGTGTGTGTGTGTGTGTGTGTGTGTGTGTGTGTGTGTGTGTGTGTGTGTGTGTGTGTGTGTGTGTGTGTGTGTATGTGTGTGTGTTGGTGCACTTGCTTGACATTAAAAAGAGCATTTTACTTCAGCATCTGGGACAGTGCTATTATCATCTTCTTCTCATCAGAATCTGCTGATGTTATCAGCTATAGCTGATTTGCAGATGTGCAGTATTCCAGTCAAAGCAGGGTCAGAGTCTGGCCTGCAGGCCTTGCCCAAGTTACATCATCCTGTAAAATAGAGATTACAGTGGAAGAGCTTTCTATCTAGACAAACACATCATGGTTTGCAGGCCCTGTATTTTATTGGGAAACCCCTGTGTTCTACCCAGCTACTGCAGGTGTCTGGTGATGTACATGCAAAAGGAAATATTATACTCTATTAGTGTTCTGATGAGGTTCAAGTACAGAGATGTTATACCATCCCCAGATCTGGATACAATGGTCTGACTTATGAGGTGCAAGACGTAGCCTTTCCATACCACTGTGGACACTTGGTGGTAATAGTTCAGATTCCTATCTACTTGTGCTCCCAGGTCTTGCACAACTGGGTTTCAGAATAGTGGGAGTGTTGTCAATGTTGTAATTAGTGGGGAATTCCACTTTGTAGAAGGCCAAAATAATGACACATTTTTGTATTTATTTGTAGACTGTGTGGCTTTGACACCAATTATTTGTCTGTGTTAGCCCCTTCTGTAGTATGTTAACATCATTAGGGAACTCAATGATTGCACCCAATATGCAAGAATCAGCAAACTTGGTAAGCCAAAGGCCATATACTTTAGCCTGGACTGTTAAGAAATAGATTCCAAACAGTAAAGGGCCCATCACAGATCCTTCAGGTAAGACAATAGTGACAGCTCTCAGGTAGAGATTGATTCATCAGCTTTCACAGTATGTGTCCTGTCAATGAGCCAGTTGGTTAACCATCTAGTGATGTAAGGGTTAATCCCCAACTGGGAGAGTTTCTCAATGATACCTGAGTAGGGGGGTGTGTCAAAACCCTAGACTAGATCACGATAAGCAGTATACACTGTCTTACCTTCATCCAGGCCTATCACACAGAAACAATGCGCTGTGACAACATCACAAATCGTCTATAGCATGACTTAGAACATACACCTACTTGACACGGTTGCATACACAATTCAACACAGACTCCATATGGACTATATTCCTGTAGAAGGGTATACATCAACATGCATCCATTTGAGTTGGAGGAGAGAGCACTTGATTCATACATGTATAGACACATCCTGACTCTCGTCATATGTGAGGTAGACCAACATGTCATCATGGACCTTTTCTAAATGGACACTAGTAAAATCCTGGCTGTGTGTAACAGACATGTGTGAGCTGTTAATGCTACACCCATGTCTGTTACATCTGTTAAATGTCCTCAAAGAGGTCATTGAGGGCATGCATGATGGCAACACTATCATCCTGTGGAACTTGAAGGGCAGGGCATTTGACATAAATCCACAATGAGGTATTCACTTAACACTGCCAGTTGTAGCCATAAACACCTATATCATCATGGGGGTAAACCACTGGATTACATACGTGGCATCTAAATATGTTGAAATGTGCAAAGTGACCTATATCTCAGACCCAATGATCGGGTCCATATATCAAGGCTGTCTGCTAGGCCCTTTCCTATCCATTATTTAATTCACAGACATCAAGAATGACAAATGCATCCTGTCTCCAAGCAGCTGTCTGAAGGACTACAGACTGTGGGAAATCATTGACATATTTAACCGGGCAGTATAAGGCATCTGTTTGAGCCCCTTGATCCTCTTGGTGAGGTACTTTTGGAAAGACCCCAAAAGTACCTCACCAAGAGGATCAAGGGGCTCAAACAGATGCCGTATGCTGCCCGGTTAAAGAAACTCCAGCTCTACTCAGTGGCATACCGCCTGCTCAGAGGCGATCTGTGCCTGACGTATAAAGCCATGTCCAACCCGGAATTAATGGACATGCTGCACCTCAGAAAATCCAAATCCCATCGAGCTACGCGCTCGAGGGACTTGAACCTCAGCACTGAAATAAATAGGACATGCTGGAGGGACAGATTCATAACCCAGAGGCTCCCTTCACTCTGGAATAAAATCCCAGTCCAGGTTAGGCAGAGTCCCCCATTGACTCTCTTCAAGAGGAATCTTGATGAGTGGATGGGAGATTGTAGGTTTACCCCGGGTATCACTTCTGTGTCACTGTTAGACAGAGGCACAGTATACTAACCTCGAAAAAGGGCATAGCAAAATTAATTTAAAATGGGCGGCGAAAGCCATACACACTCTGGCTAGGCTTATAAATGCCCTAGGGAAGATAGCCTAATATGAACCTATGAACTTATGAACCTAAGTGTGGTACTAGTATAATACAGACAGTATCAACACACATCAAAGATTGCTGCCACAGCCATGACAACACATGAGATGAAACAAAAACATGGGTGGATGTGTTACATTATGAAAACAAACACACAACCCAAGGATAATGTAGATATCACACCCTATAAGCAGAACAGCTAGTATGTGACCCATGTCCTAGGCTAGATGGTATGTGGAACATCAACCAGCATGTAGCCACAGTGGTGACTACTCCCTTGTATGTAAAACAACTACTCAGTATGTGCAGGATATACACATCAAGGACGATAATACTTCCATAGATCACAGCCTTCATCATACCAATAACTGAGTACAATGCACCCTTCTTCATGCACCTCCCTACATATCTCCCTGATGGGTAACTGAAGTGTACCATCTGCCACAATGAGCTGTCACACTTCTTATTGGCCATAACTAAGTATTATTTTTGTTGCATAAACAGTACTGTCTGATGGTATGGAACCCCCATCAAGGTGTTTTGCCAGATGTAGGTGTGTTACCTATTCCAGTGATGCACAAATTACATACACAGCTGTTTGACAACATAAATGGCATGGATTACATTCACAACAGTGTGGATTGTGACACACACACACACACACACACACACACACACACATATATATATATATATATATATATATATACACATGTGTGTGTGTGTGTGTGTGTATGTGTGTTTGTGTGTGTGTGTATGGCATGCATACCAGCCAACTAGCCTGTATTGATCATAATGTCACACGCACGTAAAGCAGTGTCCCTCCCAATACCTCCAGCAGATGTTACAGTGTCAGGATGGTGTACTTGATTACCTTCGTAGATTGCTGACATGTCGTAATAGTTGTACAAGTGTGTTCATCCAGAACCATCTATGATCACTCAGAATCACTGGTGATATGTCAGAGATATGGGATTACTGGTGGTATCATTCTGATATTGTCCATGATTGTATGTGCTTCTTTTACTGTTTTCCATGAGCCTGTAACTTTGTCCCACTTGTTGCAGATGCCTGCTAACATTACAGTCATATTCAGTCAAATTAGTTTGCACAGCTTCACAAGATTCACTCAACTCCAATTGTAGATAACATCCCTGATAGATGCCCTAACCATTGTTCATGTCAGGATATTTATATCACAACGACATCTTCTCCATTGTTATGTCACTTTGTCTGACAGTCACATAATATACATTTTCACTGTGCAGTCCGTACTGTACCATGTTGATATGTGATTAGTGTCCCTGCTACAGCTGTTTTCTATTTACATGCCCTCATCTGCTGTACATTATGATGTTTCACCTGTCATATTTTCCTGTGTTCATTCCTACAATTCACCTGTGTCCCTATTCAATACACACACATCACCTGACTGTTTATTTTAAATGACAGTCCATGTACCATTGCAGATTATTTATACAACATTTGTACAGAATTCCTAGAATGGGATTCCACAATACTCTACATTGTATACATTGTCCTGTATTGTGTTTGGACCATATACATTGCTATAGGATAAACCCTATTAATCATTGTAGCATTCCGTGCAATCCCACTAACCTAGTGTTCTCTAAGGTACACAAGTTTGCTATCTGTGTTGATTTACATGGTTTCCTGGCCAGCAACACTGTTGCCAGCCACAAAATCATTCTTATTTACATTTAAATGCAGTGGGCAGCATGAATATGTAATCACTGCTGTTGCTCGCCGCACAAACACGTGAACTCCATGTAGGCTTCATGCCTACACAGAGTTTATTGAATTCTGCTGATATTCGTTTATGTCAATTGCATTTCAATTCTGTGCACAGTTATGCCTTGGCATCCAGATTATTGCTGAAAAAGAGTACTTGGACTAGTCCACCTTACCCAGATAATAAAGAAAAAAATACTAAACACCACTGTAGGTAAAATATATTAATCATGTATAATTATCAATTTGTATATAGTTAATAATCTGTTATTCTGCCTGGATGGGCATGTAATGGCACATTCATTTTGTTTTTCACTGCATTCCATTTTCTGTTTTGTTTATTTATTTATTTTATTGATGGCTTTATTTATTAATTTGTTACTTATTTATCTACCCTTTCTTGAAATGGTTGTTCACAGTAGGCTGACAGCCTCTTTTCTGGGGGGGGGGTTGAGGTTTTATTCATCCTGCCCAGGTAAAATTTTTGCCAGGATACCGGGGAGCTTAACCCACTGTTTTTGATCTGGGCTTCTATGTGTCACTGGAGGCTGCAGCCCAGCTCAGAGTATTGCAAGATTATGGAGGAAGGAGGGAGCACATTGCAACATCTAGAAGCATCAATGGAGGGAGAAAAAGAAATTGAGAAAGCAGTATGGTAACTGATCTGCATAGTGGAGGGCTTGAGATGCAAGTCCTGATGGATTTAGTTCAAGAAGGTCGCTGAAGTTTGGAGGAGAGGCAGAAGGGAGTGTGATGGTGAAGCAGGTTTTACAGGAGCAGGACGAAAATGAAGATACCGGTAAATCAAGGGATAAAGGTCGAGATGCAACTAAAGACAAACAAAATGCAGGGTATGTTCAGCTGGTGGAGGACCAGCTCTAAGGAAATACTCCTGCAACAGGGTGGCATACATGTTGTTTATAGGGAGAACATTATATCATGCTCTGAAGTTATGTTAGGCAAGAAGTCAAGGAAGAATGGAAGCTGAGAGACATTCAAACCTCCAAAGAAGCACTTAAGGACAACAGATACAGCAAATATGGCTGGTGGTAAGAATAAAAACCAAAAACAACAGAGTTATAAACAGGTATGAAATTATGGATAATGCTATTTTGTCTTTTGGATTTAATTTAAAGGACATATGAGTGTTAACTAATTTAGATATTGTAGATTTTTGTGAAGTAACTTCTAATTTTTTTTGTTATTGGAGAGGTTAATGAATGAAGTAGAAAAGAAAACCTTGTTATCACTAATGGAAGTTTTTTTTTTTATTATATTAAAACCTAGGGACACAACTAATAAGAAAACTAAATATACAATTCAGAATGCCAGCTATTATAGAACACGTGTTAAATACTTTCTGTTTGGAGTAAAGTACAAGGTATTTAAAAAGTATGATGAATGGAATGTTTGGACGGGGTGTAGGAAGCATTCATGACAGTGAATCTCATTAAGGGATAATACAGCTCATGTTTAATTCATGACAGTGAATCTCATTAAGGGATAATACAGCTCATGTTTAATGTAATAATGGTAAGTGAGAGATGGTGAAATGGTAGCTACTGGGGCAACCAAAAGTTTGTTTTTATTGATGAAATGTAACACATCTGGTTGAAGAATGCAGTAAAAATGTGCACAGTGCAGTGAGCAGTGGTGGCATCCTGCCAGGAATTGTAAACTAGTGTTTAGGAAATTATATGAGTACGGACATTTTTGGTCTAGCTTTCTTTTATTAGAAGCAGAAAGGATAAATGTGGAAGGTAATAACAGAGAAGAAGAACAGGTTGTTGAAAATATTGCTGAAGGTATATGTGAAAATAGAAGTGATATGGGTAGACAAGTTTGTTTGTGTCTTTTGGGTTTTCCCGATTAAGGTTCGCCATAGTGGAACTCTGGTCCGCTAATAATTGGCAGTAGATTTTTATATACTGGCTTGCCGGACCTAACGCACAACCTTCAATGAAGGAAAGCCCATTCACGCATGTCGCTACACAGAAGACGCTCTAACTGAGAATCGAACAGGCAACATCTAACTGTGAGGCGACAACGCTACCGCAGCACCACCACTGCAGAAATAGGGCAATAATAGGCAGTTGAATAATGGCATGGCATGTTGCCTGCAGCTGTGTCAAGTACAAGTGGAAAGAAATATACAGATTAGAAGGGGAAGAAAGCAAGGAGGTTGCATTGAAGTTGGGGAAAAAAAGAACAGACATGAAAAAATCCATTGGGCAGGGGGTTACAGGGAGAAAGATAACTGTAAAATCTGAAAGGAAGAAAGATGCGAAGAAGGGAAAGGAATGGCATAGGAGTAATAGTACATGTTTAAACGTAGAGTTTTAGACAGACACCAGTGAATGGACATTGCAAAATACTTATTGTGTCAGTCCTTTAAACGGTAGATGCCCTAAATGACAGAAATCTGTACTATATATTGCCTGATCTTGAGGTCCTCCTGAACTTTAAAAACACCCATGACTGAATAGTTACTGAAAAGTTGTTTAAAAGGAAGGTGAGTGCTTCCGCCATACCAGGTTTTTGGGGTTTTCATATTTTCACTCCCATGGCAACTGTGGTGGAGTTTCCTTATTTGTCAGTGAACATCTTACCTCCAGACAGATCCCAAGGAATTACAAAGTGAACTCATTGGACGTCATATCACTTTGGGTAGTGTTAATTATCAATCAATAGCTTGTTACAGAACACTTCATTGTCCCCAGATAACTGTGTAAGATTTTCCAGTGGCTTAAATAATTTCTCTCTCAGCAGAATTCCCTTATTTTGAGTGACTTTAACTATCCTTCAATAAATTATGACAACTATAGCCAGTGTAGGATACATCACAAAATTCCTTGACTTAATAAACAACAATTCTCTCAAGCAGCTGGTAAACCTAGCAGAGAGCACAGCACTGTTGGCCAGATTCCTATAAATATGGCCACCTCTCTGGCCACCTCTCACACTACTTCTGTTGAATCTCCTTCCTCAGTGAAGTCTAACCATAAGCTTGTGACCTTCTCCTGTAAACACTCAGAAGGTTCTACAACAATCCCTAATGATTTTAAGGACTATAAACATGCCAGCCTTAATCTGCTATGTATACATGCACATTCTTAAACCCTAATACAGAAGAAAGCTTCACTAAGGAATTTAATCCCATTTGGGAAGAAATGCCATAAATAGAATATACAAACTAGGCAACAAAAGAAAATAAAACTTAAATGATTTAGTAGATCCAAAACCAGTCCTTTCATTAATAAAATAAAAAGCATGAATAATACTATCATGATAAATACAGAGGCTCATGAACTTAGGCTGAACTCTGAAGCCAACTATGTAATAAAAGTAAAAAAATACACTACATTAATCACAACTTATTTATCATGGGACTTATTCCGACTTTTTAATTTCTCCAAATCTTTTGGGTTTCTAATACCATGATGGGAAGGGACTCCATTACTAAGTCGAAGTATGATTAAAGTTCATAAAATTAGTATTGTTTCAATCTTTGATGTTAGCCAGAAATGCTCTTCGAAGTACCCACAATGTACCCAGTAATGACTTCTTCTGCAATTCATACAGAGTTACATATTTCAGTAACATGTCTAAGCATGATTGTAAATTCTTTTTTGTGAGATCCATTGCTCCTACTACTATTGGCACTGTCTGGATATCCTTTCCCACATTTAAACCTGTAAATACTGGTATAATATGACTTTGTTTCTCTCTGTACATAAGACACTGTAGTCAGTGGGTATAGCAGTGTCAATGATCAATACTTCTTCCATGGATTACTTTGTCTGTTTTTTTCACATCTGTTTTTGAACTGTTGGTAATGGGTGAGCCCATGTGATATACACTTCAACATTTTCTATAATGTTTTGTGGCTCATGTTTCCAATGTTTTTTCAGCTACTCCAATATTATAATGTTTGCACAATTCCCACTGCAACAGTCTTGCTACAGTATTATGCCTGTCAGTATACAGCTTTTCTGCCACTAGTATATCACAACCAGCAACAAGATGTGCAACTATTTCCAACTCTTTTTTACAAAACCTATGTGTTTATTTCTCCTACATGTTCAATGGACTTTAAACACCAATGTGTACATAGTCCACTACCTTCGGCCGCCAATATTAACCTTTCGTCTTTTGGTTTAACCTTTCATCTTTTGGTTTAAACTCACCTCTCCTTAACCATTCCTGCATTCAATCCTGATCAACATGAGGCTGTTCCAAAAGTTTTCTATACTTACAACTATATTTATGCATTTTCCATATTTGCCTTTTCATCTGATCCTTCACCTTAAAGTTTTTTTTTTTTTTTTTTTTTGGCACATTCATTTACTGCCTAATTTTTATCTACTTCTGGTCTGATTTTCATTCCCACTTGACACTGATATGCTTCTGCTAAATTAAGCAGGGATGTCATCAGAGACTTAGTCTCCTCATGTTTTAAACCTTTCAATACATTTGGGTCTTGTAAGGTCAGCAGATATGTATGCAGTCCTTTGATTGCATATCTATACATGTAATAAATTTCGAGGAAGCCCATACCTCCTTCAGAATGGGAAATATATAGTCTTGGTATACACTGATTTTTATAAATTATTTGATAAGCATGAAGCATACTTCTTAGTTTCCTGTTTGATCAATCCAACACCTTTTAAGGCCAGTTAGTCACTCCAAAACTGTAAGATATGACAGGAAGAGAAAATTGGTTTATAGCTTGGAATCTGTTCCTAGATGTCAGCACTGTTTTCAGCATTAATTTTAGTCTTCTAAAATATTCCTGAATAAGTTTTATTCACATCTGTTCATGTTTTATTGTTGATCCTTCATCAGTTCCAAATATTTATACACTCCCTCTTGCTGAAGTTCTTTATATCACATTCCTGTCCCAGGCTGACATTTTCTTGGTGCTGCAGTTTTCCTGCTTTAAATGTTCCTTTTGCACATTTATCAAGACCAAATGACATTCTTATATCACCTCTGACCCAAACGACTTTGTCAATATTATTGCAAACAAATTTAGTATCATCTTCACTACTGAGACCTCAATTCTAAACCCAAACATATCTAAATTCCTTACTCCCCCAACTGTCTTTAAAGATCATTTTTCTGAAACTGCTAACCAAGACCAAAAACACTGCCTCTATGAGATGTGTCAATATGCATTTGATTGATTAATAGTGTTAAACACGCCCTTGCATAAACACTCATGAAGCTGTCTAACTTCAGTGTAGCTATTAGTTTTGTCCCTGATGAAGGACACACAACAGTGGGGTTGCCTCTTCATAAGGGTGGGCTTACAACCATCCCAGGTAGTTACACTACTATTAGTCTTGCAAGCCTCATCTGCAAAGTTATGGAAAATATGAGACCTCTTAATCTGTGATATAAGAATCATGTTAGATGTGACCCCCCTCCCCCAACAGTTTGTTTTTTCTGAGGAGTAGATTTTGTATATTTAATCTGGTAAACTTCTTCACATGAGTTACCAAGGTTGGAGATGGTGGCCGTGCACTGCACAGGGCATATACTGTTCTGGCTCATGCCTTTGATATCCTTCCTCATACTGACATCATACAAAAGTGGTAAGATGGATAACAAACTGGCTGAAAGAACCTATACAGTGTGAAATGCAGGTGCCTCATCAAATTGTATGAACGTGACCAGTGGTGTCCATCAGAGCTCAGTGCTGGGATCTCTTCTTGCTAATATTTTCTTCTCAGATATTCAAGTAGATGATTACAAACTGGGCGTTACTGTTAAGTCACCCTATAATACCAAAACCATAAACTCGCCCTAGAAAACTCTTGGTATGCTAAAAGTGGTCTCAAACTAAATGCTAAAATATGTAATATCATCAGTTGTGGTAGACAACTGCCCAGGTGATACACCTCTACAAAATAAAAATATAGTTGGGGACCTAGGTATTTGGGTTGATAGCTCCCTCTCTTCTCATCATCTAACAATGGCTGCTAGATTATCTTATTATTTAGCTCAGCTAATTGAAAAAATATCATCATCAAAGTCTAAATAGTTAATCACTCTCTTATACTCAACACTGATTAGGTCAATAACCAAGTTCAACACCCCTTTGGGATGTATATCACTCAACATATCAGACACTTTGAAAGACATCAAAGGTTCTTAACCAAGAAGCTCACAGGTGTAAAGTCCCTGAGATACCAGCATAGGTCAGAAGTTTTCTGGCTTTATTCACTATCTTACAGAGTTTTAATGAGATATTTCTGTCTCACTTTCCGTGCCATTTGAAACTCCATTGTCCTGGACCTCCTGTTTCTCTGCATGTTCAACATCTCTGCAATACTAGAAACAAGTATCTAAATTTTCACTAACAGATTAACAAAACATGATGTAGGGAGAGGTTTGTAATGCAGCACCTCTCAAACTTCTGGAATAAACTTATCCTGCAGGTTAATAGTATAAGGAAGGATATTTGAGATGTGTTGCTTACTGAATGATGAAGGAAGATAAAAATGAGCATGATATGTTTGCTTGATATAAGATGTGTAAAAAAAGAAAAAAAATTAAAAGAACTGAGGCAATATGGGGAAAGAAGATTTAATAAGAAGTGAAAGTTGTTCAGTGATAGGGTATAGATGATGAGATAAAAATTATAAACGTAATATTAATACTTTTAAAGCTATTAAAATGTAATATGAGAAAAATGGGAAAGTATATCAGATTAATAGTGGTATATACATATACAGAATATATATGAAAAGTTGAAGATTTTTGAAGAGTTAAAAAAATATGTAATGGTAAACATCTTTAATTATGACTGGAGACTTAAACTGTAAGTTGAACAAAAAAAAGGAAAAATAAAACAACATGTAAAGGTAATAAAGAAACTGATGAAATATTGAAGGCTGAATGTGAAAAAGGGATTAGATATATAGTAGACACATTTTTAAAACTAAAATAAATGATACTGTATAGCCAAATGTTATGATGGGAGTGACAGGTGGGTAGGTGTGGCAGATTTCTTGGACCACAGAGCAGTATGGGCTAAAATAGAAGATAATAAAGAAATAATAAATTAAGAAAATTTAATAAAGAAAAATAACTGGTGAAGTAAGCAAACAAGAAAATGGAAGAATATAAAACATTTATAGGCAGAATCCATGATAATGACAAAATGTCATAAGAGTGTGATGCACTGGTGGGTGGTATAGGAGCCCATTACCCTCTTTAGTAATAGTCACTAACTCTAACCCCAACACTGCCCCTTCATCCAACCCTAATCCTACACCTTACCGCCATTAAAACCTTCCCATAAAACTGACACTATTCAGACAAATTTGAGGCTAGTGTTACGGGGGGTTTAGTTTTAATATCAGGAGAGGAAATAGTTTTCCTCTCTCGATATTATGTTCAGTGTTTTCTGTTTTTAGTATTGTGGATGATTGAACTTATTTTGTCACTTGTACTTGTGAGCAACAAAGCTGCTGGCTGAGAATCCTAAAAAAATCAGGAAAAAGGAACCATGCACTGCAAACAAGCTCAGCTGAGACTTCAGAGTAATCAAGCAAATATAACTTGTTTCAAACCCATACTTTTTTATTGAAAAAAAAATAGATGAGCACTTTCACCCTTAAATGAGCTTCAGATCTGACAATAGAAAGTCAGCTGATCACACATACTGGCTTTGTGTGTATGTGCGTGTGTGTGTGTGTGTGTGTGTGTGTGTGTGTGTGTGTGTGTGTGTGTGTGTGAGAGAGAGAGAGAGAGAGAGAGGAAGAGAGCGAAAGATTACAGCACAGCAGCAACTGGGGAACATACCCTTTCCACACTGTAGTGTGATCTGAGTTGGTGTTTATAATTAGCATGGGGTGTGGAATGTTTTTGAGTACTTATGTTTGATCAGCTGAGGTTCACTAACTGTTGCTTGGTTGACCATGCAACATATATCCTTATATATATATATATATACATATATATATATATATATATATATATATATATATATATATATATATAAAATACACTGTTGTGAAAATTAAGCTACATAATGTTTATCTAGTTGAGATTATCACTAGTTTTTTAAAAGTTAAGGGACATTTGTCAGGACTTCCGTTATCAATAATATGATAATGGTGGGGGAGGGGTTCAAAATGTCCCACAGGTAAGAAATAATTTTCTTTCTTTCTCCTTTCGTCACTGCGTTTATGATGCTAGGATTTTTTCAGAGCTGAATAAATAGATTTATACTAAGCTAACTGCTCTTGCGAGGCATTTTAAGCTTTGCCAATTATTCCTTGTGAGACTCAAACCCTAAACCTTGCATTTGCAAGACAAACACCTTAACCATTAGGCCACCCTCCCAACCCTGCTATCCTAGATGGAAAGTGCTGTGTTTTTATATGTCCTTAGATAGCTGATTATCCTTTGTTCACGGTGTACTTTTATGAAGATTGATGGAGATGATTTTAGCTGTTTTTTTTTTTATTCTTTTTGCAGAGGTAGTTAGCAAGTGCATATATTATCTGCACGTTGTATACAGAAAGATTTTCAATTACAACTGTAAACAAAAATCAGAGTTAAATCACTATGTAGATGGGTGCATGAAAATGTATTAATAATCAAGCCCCCATAAATCTTGTGTCATGTTGTCTGCATCTTTCCAAAAGTTGACACATCTACCTCAACTCATACTGTAAGACAACTCAAATACCATTGTCCCAAACGGGTCTGTATCAGTTCGATGAAATCTGCTTACATCAAATTTAACTTCACTTCACTGAATGTTCATATCAGTGAATGTTTTTCCCAGATAAGGAAACAAGTTATCCAACATATAAAAATTTGCCCTTTTCTCCACTGTAGTGCAATCTCGGAGTGGGTATATATAAGTAGGGGAGCTTGGGGGGTCCAGCCCCCCCCCCCCCCAGTTTGTTGTGTTTGTATGTGTGTTGGTGTGCTAGCCAACTTGTTTCCTTACCTGGGAAAAGTGTTTGCTGATTTGAATGTTCAATGAATGGAAGTTCAATGATGTCAGTCCAATGAATAACAAATTCGATGTAAGTAGATTTCGATGAAATAATATAGACCCATCCCAAACATATCACAACAGAAATGTTATGGTGGCATGCTTAATCCTTACTTTTTGTAATCATAGTGCACAGATGCAACAATTAGCATGCTGATTTCTTCAGATAAAACTCGGTTTTTCCAAATCTCCTATTAGATCTCCTGTTTCTTAATGCAATAGGGCTCATTGCTATAAGCATATTGATTCCTGAGACAGAATATATTCTCTCCTTCTTAGTACTTTGCCCCATCATTTGTACACATTAACTGCAACCATGAGGAAACAAAATGCGCCACTTTGCTGTACTAGCTGACAACCAAACACACCACTGCAACCTCGTAATTGGCTTCCATTGAGTACATAGCAGAACCATATTGTTGCTATTTAGTACCTAGATTCTTAGGAATTATCGCTCTTGGCCAATACACTCACTTACAGACCACCTTCACAGTGAAAGACTGAATTAACTCCCTCAGTGGCAGCAAAGACAAAAATCAACAATCTGAAAGTGTCTTGTTTATGGTTATCGATAAGAGGGAAAATCTTTCAGTAAATTTGGCCCAGCTACTTGACATTTTCTTCCATCAGACTTAAGGTGCGAAAAAAAAAATCTGAAATATTTCAAAGCAAAGCTAAAACAACAGTGGTTCCTTCTAAATGATTTAAATACAAAGGATTAAAAAATGCATAAACCACCTACTTTTATATTGTTGCTTTTATATTGCAAATTCTCCCTAGATGATTTACTAACTTCACATGTAATTAATGCATTTATAATCAGCTGTATTTGTACCAAAGTTGTTGTACATCCTTAGCTATCTTATCATGTATGTTATGTTGGTTAAAACTCATTTTGTACTGTTGAATGTTTGCTTACTGCTCTTACTTATTCATATTGTATGCCTTTTTATACTCATCTATAATTAGTGAGTGTTTAATTTTACCACTTAATCTCATTATAATCTCAGTTCTCCTCCTTGTGTGCCCAGGTTGTGCCTGAAAATGGTCTTTTGACCAGGTCACTTACCCAGCTATTAAATTGCAATAAATAAATAACAATAACAAATAACAAAGTCCCTATTCTTTTCAGTAATTTTAAATTGTTCTTTTATACCAATTTGACCTACCTGTAGTTCAGACAGATGGGATATTCATTAGCAGAGGACACCCCCCCCCCCATTGCTGTTACTACAGTATCAGGATTCACTATAAAATCTCGAAATACTGAAATGTTGAATTTCAGTATTTTGAGACTGAATAGTCGAAAAACCGCATACACGAAAACCCACAATCACAAACACTACAATTGTGACCATTCACACATACACACACACACACACACACACACACACACACACACACACACACACACACACACCAGGACATAATCACACACACACACACACATACACCTACTTAACTAAACAAACATAACAACACACACAAACACACTTAACCTACCTATAAGCACGGGGGCAAGCCCCCCTGCACCCCCCACACACCCCTACTTATATATTCTAACTCTGAGGTCGCACTAAACACACAAACACACAACAAACACCACCGCACACACTCACACACACTAAAATTCCTACCCATTAAAATCAAACACACAACACTTACCTGAAACCCTAGATAAATCCACAAACTGCACCACACATCACGAACATGACACCACAATAGTGGCGGATTCGACATCTGCAGATTCGGCATAGTGTAGTTTCAGTTAACTGCACTTTCCATTATTCAGTCTTTACGTACTGACTTTTGACATTTCAGTACGTCGAGATTGCCAGTATCAGTATTTGAATATTAATCTGAGAAGCTTGTATGGTAGTAGAACACATGGTCTTCTGTTATTCTCAGAATCAGAGACAAGTATGTTTCCTATTAAGTCATGATAGCAGCAATCCAAATCTCATAGCTTCTAAACTAAATAAAAAATGGCAAAAAGTCACTTATTAGCATAGCATTATTTATATGAAGGTAAATCACTTTAGTCTACAAAAACCACAATAGATTATTAATGTCCAAAGAGTGGTAACCCTGTGGCAAGTTTTCAGACCATGTAAATATCTGAAAACAAATGCCAAACTTGGGCAGTATCTGACAACATTGTGGAGGATAAATTATTTACTGAGTCCTGAAATAAAGCAGCAGTAGGAAATACTGATCTCTTCTCATTACAGTACAATTAACCTTAAGGAGTATATGTTTTATCTGCTGAAAACTGATAAATGTAGGACATTTTACTATAGGATCCAGAGCTTTACTCTACATGTTAAGTTCGGGCATATTAGTGCAGAATCTAATGAAACTAAGCCTACAGAACACCTGAAATGAACTGAAGTAAATTACAGCATTTGTCATAAATACATTGTAGAATACGACACTGTCTTCACAACGGATGTAGCCTTAGTTAAATAATCTTTCAGAAGTCTGATGCTAGAATACTTCCATTCAATACTAATTATCCCAAAAGGTTAAATAATTAACAACAGCAAGTTTCCATTTGAAGTAGGTTCACTCTATAGCAACCATATCTTGGGTTTGGAAGAAAAAGATAACTAGTGCATTTAAGGAACTTCAAATGCACCTCTTTATATTTGACTCTGAATACACCGGCCTCCAGTATACTGCAATAATTAAATAGAAAAGTGAGTATATATTTAAGTCAGTGCACACCATGTACATATTATGCTGAAGATCTCCTCTGTAAAATGTAGTATTGTTCTGTTTTTCTACTACTAATGTGTATTTGGCAGATGTATTTTCATCTGTAATCATTACTCATGAAAACTGACTGAGATTGTAAGTGTACATACATAAACATAGTCATTCAAGACTGAAAATGGTCACTTATGACAAAAACACTCATTTAAATATCAAACAATCAAAGTTTAATAACATTATGTCAGCTTTACATTGCTTACAGCCCTTGCCTTTAGAGAAAGAAACTGAAAATATATATATATGGATTCACTTTAGAAGCTCGAAATACTGAAATGTCAAAATTCAGTATTTTGAGCCCATAAAGTGGAATCTTGAGAAGAGCAAAAGCTCAGAAGTGCGAATTTCAAAACCTTGAATACCGGAGGTTTTGAATTTCGTGCTTCTGAGGTTCCACTGTGGTTATGGATTCAGGTAAGTGTGTGTGTTGTGTGTGTTGTGTGTGTGTGTGTGTGTGTGTGTGTGTGTGTGTGTGTGTGTGTGTGTTTTAAGGGTTTTGGATAGGGGCTGTGGTGTGTGTTAGTGTGTTTTGTTGCTGTGATGTGTATGTGCGAGCAGACTGTAGCTTGTGTGGTGGTGTTGTGTGTGTGTTTGTGTGAAGTGCGACCTCAGAGTTAGAATATTTAAGTGGGGGGGGTGAGGAGTGCAGAGGGGTGTGCCCCCCTGCATTTATGTAGTAGAGAGCTTGTGTTTGTGTGTGGGGAGGATGGTGTGTGTATGCAATAGTAGCGCTTAATTCAAAATCTCTGATGTGCAAGATTTTGAATTTCGTGGTTCTGAGTTTTCTATGTTTCAAAAATGTAACTTTATAGCTTCAAAATACTGAATTTCGACATTTCAGTATTTCTAGGATATATATATATATATATATATATATATATATATATATATATATATATGTATGTATGTATATATATATATATATATATATATATATATATATATATATATATATATATATATATACACATATATATGTATATATATATATATATATATATATATATATATATATATATATATATATATATATATATATATATATATATATATATATATATACACATACACCTTTAGGTCATTTTTGCCCCTCTCTGCCTGTCTGCCAATCTATCTATCTATCTATCTATCTATCTATCTATCTATCTATCTATCTATCTATATATCTATCCATCTATCTATCTATTTTGCAAAATAATATACACTTAATGAAAGTACCTGAAACAGTAGAAAGGCTGAAGACATTTGCAACAGGTTATGTAACCTCTTGATACCTAGCATGCTAAGTTATATGAAAGCAGTTGATTCATAATATCTGTGGTCAGTGCAACATTTCCACTGAGTAATTTAATATAAAGGAAGTAGATTTTAGGCTATTTTCAAGTCAGTTTGTTTATTGCTTTATTTCTGAGAGGAAAGGTAATAGTGTATGTATGTCTGTACACTGGCATCAGCTGTTTAAGACACTTTCTCGCTTCTTGATTGTCCTTTGCAAAAAAGCCAGGAGTGGTTTAATTGGTAGAATCCATCAACCAGCAATCCAGTCGATGAAGGACCTTGGTCCAAAGTCCTTTTTTCTTCTACAGTGCATTCTCACACTGCAGACATCTTTCCATCTCCATGGCAACCCCCTGAACTTTTCAGTAAAGAGATATGGACAAATAAAGCATTGCAAGAAGAATGCACCTCCCACCTTCAAATGAGATGCATTTGTTAGAAATATCAAGATATAGTGGCTGCATTCACAAAGGCAATATGATTGGGCTGCTGGTACCAAGATGTTTTATCAGTCTTAAATCAAAAATGCTCTTTAAATTATATGATACATAGATGAAGCAAGAGATAGCAATGCACTTAATGGAAGTGAAATTGCAAGTGAATGTTTGAAAATTGTGTAAGGTGAATTTTATTAAAAAATCGCCCCACACACACACATTTATGTTGGATTACAAAGCATTGATATAACATCTATTTTCTCAATACAGAGCAGCCGGGCAGGGAGAGTTTTCACCTGTTACATGTGCCAAAGTATACTGAATGCACAACTACTTCCTCAGTGCAAAGGTCATTTTACTGTACATTTTTGATACAATTGGCACAATTGCAACAAGGTGAAGCATACCATTTTGAATATTTATGTGCGTGGAAACTGTTAATGCAATGCTGCCTGAGGAAAAAACATCACAGGTGAATTTCCCTAAGGAAATAAAAAACATCTGCTCCATTTGCACACCTCCACACCACTGTTTACGGAGATGGAGCTGTTCACCAGTAGTGCTGATCACCACAACTAGGCCCGTAAACTGATGGTATATAAGTATTGTTTCCACTTTCCTGCACTATTCACCATCATCTGAATACATAGCCTTCACAGGAGAACGTTTCTATTTTTCTGTATTTCATGATTGAAAAGACTGAAAACCTTGATAGACTGGGCTATATTTCTGAAAATTGCAACACCTACTGGCATTTTTGTAAAAATTTGTTCTCCTTCTTGTAATTTAGAATGTGCCTAATTCTATAAGAAATGTTGTTCTTCTGACAAAAAGCTACTAGAAAGTTGAAAAGCTAAAACAATACAAAAATGCAGATATTTCAGCTCCCAAACAATAAGCAACAGGTTATAATGAACTTTTTGACATTGTAAAAAATGTATACTACTCATTAATGTTATTACCTACCAAAATGTAGTTTTAAGCAAGCAATAATACCGATGAGGTGTGCATTATTGTGGAAATAATGCACCCACAGGGGTGTTCTGAGACTGATGTTGCTGGTGGAAAGCCTCTACTTACCTGGAAGGGTGTTATTTCCACAATAGCACACACCCTGTAGGGCAATATTGCTCTTAGAGAATGGGCTATCTGGATACTTCTCAACCTTTTAGTGTAAGAAATCTGGACAAAGCCTGACAAAACTGGGAAACAAAGGTCCCAAAATAGGGGAAGATTTTAAATACGGCTCTTATAAAATTAGAAAGTTGCTGGAGTAACAGGGTCTGTATTAACATACATTTTCTCAAGGATGTGAAGTCTGAAACTCAAATACATGTCATTATTTAGTGACTTCATTCCTCAGATCATCCCAGTGATTTGCCACAAAACCACAAATTTTGTGAGGAATAGACCAAAAATATGAAGCAAAAATCTGGATATTCTGCAAAAAGATGGACAACTGAGAGGTATGGGTATCTGCAAAATTATTATTATTATTATTATTATTATTATTATTATTGCTTATATTGTTTTTTTTTTAATATTATATGCACATTTTATATATTTTGATGTAAAATAGTTCTTCCATCTATTGACTCATAGTTGATTTAGTATATTTTTCCTGGATGAAGTATTTTACATCAGAAATAAAAACTATGTAAGTATTTAATGTGTAGAAACATACACACACACACACACACACACACACACACACACACACATACGCACACACACACGTACACACACGCACACACACACACACACACACACACACACACACACACACACACACGCGCGCGCACACACGCACACGCACACACACACACACACACACACACACACACACACACACACACACACACACACACACACACACACACTCACACCACAAATTCATAAGCGCACACATTCAGAAACACAAACATACAGACTCACACACATACATATAGAAATACACATACGTATTAAAAAATACACACACACACCTATACATTGATGTAAAAATACACAGACAAATACATGCACACAACATAATAGCAACTTTGTTCCACAACTGAATGTTTTAATACACACACACACACACACACACACACACACACACACACACACACACGCACACACGCACCTAAATCCATTACCAGTCTTCACCCCCCCCCCCCATATTTTGTTTTTGCTGTCCAGTAATTTTTAAGAAAGCACTTAAAATGTTTAATAAAGTATTATGGCAGATAAGGAATAATCCAACTAATCTGCCTACTGTCCTATGTATGGAACATTTTTCGGTTTCTTGTTAAACTAAACTTGATTCCTTGCAAAATGAATGAAGCCAGTCTGCAAACAGTAGGCAGAAATGCATTTCATTATTGGTAACTTGCTGTCACTTGACTTGTCAACAGTACAAAAAGCATTTTGAAAATTCATAGGCATGTAGTTTAGATCTGCATTGGAGTTAATTTCTATAATAAAGGTGGTGAGGGGGTAAAGACCTACTATATATATATATATATATATATATATATATATATATATATATATATATATATATATATTACGTGCTTGCATTTTGAGTCATTGAACTGACTGTTCAGGAAATGCTGTCAGTTAAGTTAGTTTCAGAGAATGATGTTTAAATTTCTAGTTAATTCCTCCCAAAATAGACACACACACACACACACACATGCACACACACAGACACACACACACACACACACACACACACACACACACACACACACACACACACACACACACAGACACACACACACACACACACATACCTTATGTGATTCCTCTGCATTCTTGATTTCTTCCAGTGTATTTGACATACAAACTACTCTGAATGGATGTACTATGAAATAAGCAACTTCTGTCTGACAATGCTTTCTCATAATTCACTTCCATAGTGCATTTTCTGTTTTTTTAATGGTATGGTCTTATTGTTATACAACTCATTCCTGAAAAAGCTGGCCCACTGAGACTAACTTTTTCATCTGAGCTACATAAAAGTTTCTGTCACATAACATAGCTCTTTCATCTGTTCAAAAGTGAGTGTTTAGTCATTTCTTTAAACTTGATATATGACATTTAATGTAAATGTTCCAATATTTTTCTTTTTCTCATCATAACTGTATCCATAGTTTTTACAGAATAACTGTATCCATGTTGTAAATAATTTTGTAAGTAACAACTTCAGACTATACGGTACATATGTTATCAACAGGTATCTGTACAAATAAGTATGTTTCAAGACTTGTGTATTCATTTCTCTTGAAGTACGCCAAATGCTTTTGGTTGATATTGTAAATGGGTTACCTATTATTATTGCATCTGACTATCCCATGTCTTTTTCCACTTGTTGTTGCTTCTTTTTCCTACACTCTATGAATATATTAGCTTGGTCCTTTGTATTACAAGTGTATTATTTGTAATTAATTTAGGCTGTCACATTTCACTTGTTTTCCAAGTATGCCAGGCCACAATTAATCAGTTTTCTGCCTGTAGTGTGTTAAATACTACAGTCATCTGTAAAACTGCATATTTTCCTTCTTGATGCATTTCCTAGTTTTGTGGTATCCTCACATAACTGTCTTCTTTTCAGTGATCAATCCATTTCAGTTATATTTGTGTCTTGTTGTAGCACCAGGTGTTTACTTTGCTTATTAATCTTTTGTAGAACTGTTTCAAGTGTCTCATTAATAGTATCTGTAACACCTATGGGGTCTACTGTCTTGGTCATCTTTTAGGGAAGACTACAATCTTCATTTTGCATGAAACCATCTGCTGGGTCCATACTTGTGTGGATTATGTACCCAAATGGTTTCTTCGCTTCTCTGATTTTCCTGGTCTGAACCAGTATTACATCGGCCTTTTCCTAGTCTTCAGGTATCTTGTTATATTCCAGTGATTTGTTAAAAATGGCAGTCATAAGCATCAGTAACAATTCTGCAATGTTATAAAAACCTAGAGCCCAAGTACGGAATAGAATCAAGCTGTCACCTTTAATATTAGATATATGTCCTTTCACAATTCTTTTACTGGTAGAAGGAAAGAAAAGGAATCAGTGCCCCCTTCATATTGAACGCATTATATACAGTGTTTAGGCATAGCTGTAAATTAATTCTTATCAGCTCATATGTGATATTCTGCATATATCTATATTAAAAATTTAAATTTCATGAGAACATTGTTTTGGAAAAGTACATAAGAGCATGTATAACAAGAAAAATATATAGACATGCATTTTCCTTCTCTGTTATCAAAAGGAGTGGTAAACATGTTGGATAGCACAAGAGTTTGTCCAGAAAGAGGAAATGAGGCAGAAATCACCTGGATCATGATACAGCATGTTTGTCTTACTTGAATGACGACTTAAAACATTTTATTTATCTATTTATTTTTTTATTCTAGGTAGGATGTCCTGGGGAGTTTTTTTATCATCCATGCACCTGGTAAAATTGTACACTGTTTACAGAAAGATAGCGAGAATACGCAAAACAAAAACAGAATTAAACAATGGTTCGAAATGTGTCATTGGGAATATACAGTTTACAAATTGTTCTGTTGGTAATTTACAAAATTTAGCAGCTGAAATACAAATGCAAGAATACAAGATGTAGAACACTTTTTCCTGACATTAATCTGGACCCATTTTGCATGACATTATTTGTTGCATCTCCTTATCATGGTGAAACTTTCTATACAGAGTAACTATCAAAGTAAATATTTCTAAGTATCTGAAAATGTTCTATAGCATAGTTCTTACAGGCAGTACTAACATCTTTATATAATTTTAACACTGTGCATACATGAGATAACTATTTACTGATGTTTTATAGTTTCATAGTTTCATAGTTTGGTACTAGGCTATCTGCCCTGGGGCATTTATAAGCCTAGCCATAGTGATGTGGCTTTCGCCACTCCATGTAATGGTACAAAAATGTACAGTATAGATTTAGAATACTGTGCCTCTGTCTAGTAGTGACACAGTGAAGACCCCCTTACATAACAGAATTAGTTTACTGTGCCTCTGTTTAGTAGTGACACAGAGATGGCCCCTGAGGTAAACCTACGATCTCCCATCCACTCGTCAATATTTCTCTTGAAGAGAGTCAGTGAGGGGCTCTGCCTAACATGAACTGGGATTCTGTTCCAGAGTATGGGAAGCCTCTGAGTTATGAATCTGTCCCTCCAGCATGTCCTATTCATATTTTTGCTGAGGTTTAAATCTTTAGCTCTCGTGGTTCTGATGGATTTGGATTTTTTGAGGTGGAGCATGTCCATCAATTCCTGATTGGACATGGCCTTGTACATCAGGCATAAATCACCTCTGAGCAGGCGGTATGCTACTGAATAGAGCTGAAGTTTCTTTAGTCTGGCAGCATATGACATATGTTGGAGACTCTTGATCCTCTTGGTGAGGTACTTTTGGGGTCTCTCTAGCTGTTGCAAGTGCCGGGTGAGGTACATACCAAATGGGGCATTGTACTCAATCATGGGCCTGATAAGGGAGGAGTATAAAGATACAATGACCTCCTTTGATCTGGATGTGAATCCCTTCATGATAAGGTGGGCAAGGTAGAAAGTCTTTCTAACCACTTTGGCAATGTGGGTGTCAAATGAGAGGTCACTATCGACTTGGGTCCCCAGGTCTCTAATTACTTTTTCTGTACTCAGTGGGTTACTGTCTATGTGATAATTTGTGGGTACTTTGTTTTTCCCAAAGGGGATGACTATACATTTTTTGGCATTTAGTTTAAGGCCATGACTCCGGCACCAGTTGTCCGTTTCAGTGAGGCCTTTCTGTAGGATGTATGTGTCAGCTGGTGTATCGACTATGGCACCTAGTTTGCAGTCATCTGCGAACTTTGTCAGCCACAACCCTTCCATGTTTGCTTTCACATCTGAGAAATAAATGCTGAACAAGAGGGGTCCCAGGACAGAGCCCTGTGGGACACCACTTGTGACTGGCTTTGAGTCTGACATGACTCCAGCGATTTTGACTTTATGGGTTCTATCCTTTAGCCAGTTTGCCACCCATCTTGTGACATATGGATTTACATTTAAGCTGTTGAGCTTGTCTATGATGCCAGAGTGGGGTATTGTGTCGAAAGATTTAGCCAAGTCCAGGTAGGCTGTATGGACTGCTTTGCCCTCGTCAATGGCTCTAGTGACTGTTTCGAAAAAGTTAACCAGGTTCAAAAGGCAGGATCTGCCCTTTACAAAGCCAAACTTGGTGGGATCAAGTGTCTGTAAGTCCCCAATGTCTCTGTTTATGAGTTCCATAATGATTCTTTCCATAGCTTTGCAGACCAGGCTGGTTAAGCTTATGGGGCGGTAGTTACCAGGGTCTGTAGAGGTGCCTCCTTTGTGGAGTGGAACTACTGTTGCTGTACGCCAGTGTTCCGGTACATATCCTGTAGTAAGGCTAAGGTTAAATAGCATTTTTTACGTGCGGGTTTAGCTCCTCTTGGAATTCATGTAGCATGCAACCCAGGATACCGTCAGGTCCCATTGATGCTGTGTTTTTAGCTTTGCTGAGGGCTGTTCTCACCTGGACATCTGAGATGATAGGGAGGTTACATTCAGCTGGGAGAAGTATTTCTTCTTTTGGGGGTGAGGGAGGCGAGAAATTTGCACTGAACCTGTCTGCCAGAATGTTGGCAATATCTGTGGGTTTAGTGTATTTTTTGTCATTGTGAACTAACTCTGAACATATCTGAGGGTTTCCGCCCAGGTTTCTAACATAGCTGAAGAAGGCCTTGTGGTTATCTTTAGTGTCCATAGCGATTTTTCTCTCAAAGTTGGCTGTGGATGTTTTTATGAGAGAACGTAGCTTTCTACTAGTGCTGATCAGAGATGCCTTCTCTTTATGGGATTTTGCTCTGTCTTGCAGTAGCTTCCTTCTTTTGTTATACAATTTGTTTATGGCTGTGCTTTGTCATGCAGTAGCTTCCTTCTTTTGTTATACAATTTGTTTATGGCTGGGGTCCACCAGACAGGACGCCTGCCCTTGGTGGAGAGGGTCTTGGTTTTATTTGGGATTGCATGATCCATACATTCTTGGAGATGTCTGTAGAAAGCATTTGTGAAGGATTCTGCATTGTGGGATGTGTTTTCCACTGGCCCAGTGGGCTTAAAGGATACCATCTCAGTTTTAAGAAGTGTAAAGTCAGCTTTTGAGAAGTTTTTCACTGTAGTCTTTGTGTTGGGGGTGGAGGTGAGATATGTATATCCAGGGTGATTAGTTTGTGGTCAGATCTCACTAGTGAGGGGTATACTTCCAGTGTGGAGCACTTTGTCCCCATGTTTGTGATGATCAGGTCTAGTATATTATCTCCCCTTGTGGGAGAGGTGACTAGCTGTTCCACTGAATTTGAATTTATGAATTCCAAGAACCTTTTGGCTAGGGTGTTTGGGCTAGAATAATGCACCCAGTCTATGTTAGGGTAGTTGAAGTCTCCCAATATGATGGTGTTTGGTGAGACATTCATATCCTCCAATGTCTTCAGGAAGGCTGAGTGGGGTTCCTGAGATGGGGAGGGTGGTCTGTAACATGCTACCAGTTGTATAGCAGTTTTGCCTACGGTTAGTTGCACCTGGATGGTCTCTGATGCTTCATGTGTTGCCACTAACCTGGAGGTGTGGGTGTTCTTGATGAATATGGACACTCCCCCTCCCTTTTTGGTTTGGCCCAAGTTTTGGGGCCGAAAAGCATGATATGAGGTATAGCCTGGTAGCTCTGGGGTGCTCTCAGGAGCCTTGAACCAGGTTTCAGTTACTGCACAGGCATCAATGTTCTCCATACTGAGGAGTGCTTCGAGAGCCTGCATCTTGAGATTTAGACTTCTGGCGTTGAGCAGCATTATCCTTAATTTTTTTCCATTTTTGTTTTCTAAGGAGGTGGGTTTGTCTTTTGAGCCTTGCGTAAAAAAGGCAGTATGGGGGAGGCAAGAGCCTTAGCCAATATCCGAAAGCCCAGTGGTGACAGATGCAAGCCATCCCTTGCAAAGCAGCATGGCTTGTCCAGCATGTCATCCCAAGCAGACAGACATTGGATCACCCTAGAATGACACCAGTATTTGAGCCAATTATTAAAGCTGATCATCTTGTGTTTGTATTGTGGCATCATTCTTGGTGAGGGCAAGATGCTGCTCAGGGTCAGGGTCATACCAACCTGGGCTACATAATCAGAGAGCTCCTCTATGTCTCTTTTCATGTAGTCCAGGGAGGTATGTCTCAGGTCATTAACGCCGGCATGGACAATGACGGAGTCATATTTGTATTTGCTTTGGAGTGACCTGAGTGCGTGTGTTATGTGGCAGATCATAGCTCCCGATAAGCAGCTCACCGTTACCCTCTCCTTGTTCGGCCTGGTAAGTGGAACGTCAGTGTGTCAGACTATAGAGTCACCTATTACTAGTGTATCAGGCATGGTGTTTGGCCTTAAGGGCTGTAATTGTTTGACACACTGATTTATTGAAGTATGTGTTGCATGTGTTATGTTTTGAGGTGGTGGATTTTTGGGTGTCTGCTTTGGGAGCCTTTGATGTTTTGGTAAGTTTTTTGTTAGAGCCTCCGAGTATGTCTTTGTGTTACTATGTGTTTGGTTTGCAGTTGTGGTAGGTCTGTGTGGGACTGGGTTTGGTGTGTGTGTGGTTACCTTCTCCTCCTGTCTGGTCTTGCCAGTCCTGAGTTGAGAGAGTTCAGCCTCCAGTTTGGCTATATAGTTGCATTCTCACATGTATTTGTGTTTGTTGGGAGGAGGAGAGGGTTGTCTGTGTACATGAGACAATTGTAGCATTGTCTCAAGATTCCCTGATTAACCAGCTGAACCACTCGACATGTTAGAATATTATAAGGGAATGCTGTGCCTTTAAGGGAAGTGGGTACTCATAGAGAAGGTGGGTGAATGTAGTGCTTACTTAGAAGAGAGGTTTTGAGAAATGGTGGTAGGCTTATAATAAAGCGATTAGACTGATTATTATAAGAGTAGAGCTTTCTTAAGGGAAAATTTGAAGAGCAGACTTGGTGGAGCCAGAAAAAGTTTAACCTTCTTTAACCAGCGCTGCGCTATGTGCACAAAGGGGCAATGCCGTGCAAAAGCGGATTTTAAACAGGGAATTTCAGAAGAGCTAGAAATGGTCCAAAACAACCAATTACTACAAGCTCTTTTGCTGAGGTCACTCCTTCAGGGACAGATAGGCTGCTCAAGGCTCCCCACTCCCACTGGTGAGCAAAGAAACTTCCTTCTATCCAAGTAAGGCAATGGACAACACAGGAACTACACCACAGCCCAGAATACAGCAAAGCCTGTATACTGGTCTAAACTAGTCAAGGAGAGGCGGGAAAACAAGGATTTTTTTTTTTTTGTTTTTGAGATAGAAAGCACACAGAAAAGCAGGAAACAGTAATAAATCAGTTACACAGGCTAGCACACTTTAGTGGGCAGCCTCAACAGTTAAATTTAACAAACAAACAAACAACTTTCGACCAATTTTTGACTAAATGAAACTTTAAGTGCAGATAATATATAATGCAACAAACAGTTAAAAAAACAGTTTAAGCTTGTTCAAGGTAAGCAAGAGAAGGTATTTCAGGTAAAAAACAGCAAAAAATACTTAAATCTGGAAAGTAGTCGCTTTTCTCAGTTCTCTGCTGCTAGGACCACTCTGCAGGACCACGAGGAGCTGTTGCTGAGTAGTATAGCCAGAAAAAAACACTCAGAGGCAGATTTTAAATAGGAAACTTCAAAAGAGCTAGAAATGGTCCAAAACAACCAATTACTACAAGCTCTTGTGCTGAGGTTACTCCTTCAGGGACAGATAGGCTGCTCAAGGCTCCCCACTCCCACTGGTGAGCAAAGAAACTTCCTTCTATCCAAGTAAGGCAATGGACAACACAGGAACTACACCACAGCCCAGAATACAGCAAAGCCTGTATACTGGTCTAAAATAGTCAAGGAGAGGCGGGAAAACAAGGATTTTTTTTGTTTTTTTTTTGTTTTTGAGATAGAAAGCACACATAAAAGCAGGAAACAGTAATAAATCAGTTACACAGGCTAGCACAGGGCAGCCACAACAGTTACATTTAACAAACAAACAAACAACTTTCGACCAATTTTCGAGTAAATGAAACTTTAAGTGCAGATAATATATAATGCAACAAACAGTTAAAAAAACAGTTTAAGCTTGTTCAAGGTAAGCAAGAGAAGGTATTTCAGGTAAAAAACAGCAAGAAAAGCTTAAATCAGGAAAGTAGTCACTTTTCTCAGTTCTCTGCTGCTAGGACCACTCTGCAGGACCACGAGGAGCTGTTGCTGAGTAGTATAGCCAGAAAAAAATGCTCAGAGGCGGATTTTAAACACGGAACTTCTAAAGAGATAGAAATTGTTCAAAACAACCAATTACTACAAGCTCTTGTGCTGAGGTCACTCCTTCAGGGACAGATAGGCTGCTCAAGGCTCCCCACTTCCACTGGTGAGCAAAGAAACTTCCTTCTATCCAAGTAAGGCAATGGACAACACAGGAACTACACCACAGCCCAGAATACAGCAAAGCCTGTATACTGGTCTAAACTAGTTGAGGAGAGGTGGGAAAACAAGGATTTTTTTTTGTTTTTGAGATAGAAAGCACACAGAAAAGCAGGAAACAGTACTATATCAGTTACACAGGCTAGCACACTTTAGTGGGCAGCTTCAACAGTTAAATTTAACAAACAAACAAACAACTTTCGACCAATTTTCGACTAAATGAAACTTTAAGTGCAGATAATATATAATGCAACAAACAGTTAAAAAAACAGTTTAAGCTTGTTCAAGGTAAGCAAGAGAAGGTATTTCAGGTAAAAAACAGCAAAAAATACTTAAATCAGGAAAGTAGTCGCTTTTCTCAGTTCTCTGCTGCTAGGACCACTCTACAGGACCACGAGGAGCTGTTGCTGAGTAGTATAGCCATAAAAAACTCTCAGAGGTGGATTTTAAACAGGGAACTTCAAAAGAGCTAGAAATGGTCCAAAACAACCAATTACTACAAGCTCTTGTGCTGAAGTCACTCCTTCAGGGACAGATAGGCTGCTCAAGGCTCCCCACTCCCACTGGTGAGCAAAGAAACGTCCTTCTATCCAAGTAAGGTAATGGACAACACAGGAACTACACCACAGCCCAGAATACAGTAAAGCCTGTATACTTGTCTAAACTAGTCGAGGAGAGGTGGGAAAACAAGGATATTTTTTTTTGTTTTTGAGATAGAAAGCACACAGAAAAGCAGGAAACAGTAATAAATCAGTTTCACAGGCAAGCACACTTTAGTGGGCAGCCTCAACAGTTAAATTTAACAAACAAACAAACAAACAAACAACTTTCGACCAATTTTTGACTAAATGAAACTTTAAGTGCAGATAATATATAATGCAACAAACAGTTAAAAAAACAGTTTAAGCTTGTTCAAGGTAAGCAAGAGAATGTATTTCAGGTAAATTACAGCAAAAAATACTTAAATCAGGAAAGTAGTCACTTTTCTCAGTTTTCTGCTGCTAGGACCACTCTGCAGGACCACGAGGAGCTGTTGCTGAGTAGTATAGCCAGAAAAAAAACTCTCAGAGATGGATTTTAAACAGGGAACTTCAAAAGAGTTAGAAATGGTCCAAAACAACCAATTATTACAAGCTCTTGTGCAGAGGTCACTCCTTCAGGGACAGATAGGCTGCTCAAGGCTCCTCACTCCCACTGGTGAGCAAAGAAACCTCCTTCTATCCAAGTAAGGCAATGGACAACACAGGAACTACATCACTGCCCAGAATACAGCAAAGCCTGTATACTGGTCTAAACTAGTCGAGGAGAGGCGGAAAAACAAGGATATTTTTTTGTTTTTTTTTTTGTTTTTGAGATAGAAAGCACACAGAAAAGCAGGAAACAGTAATAAATTAGTTACACAGGCTAGCACACTTTAGTGGGCAGCCACAACAGTTACATTTAACAAACAAGCAAACAACTTTCGACCAATTTCTGACTAAATGAAACTTTAAGTGCAGATAATATATAATGCAACAAACAGTTAAAAAAACAGTTTAAGCTTGTTGAAGGTAAGCAAGAGAAGGTATTTCAGGTAAAAAACAGCAAAAAATACTTAAATCAGGAAAGTAGTCGCTTTTCTCAGTTCTCTGCTGCTAGGACCACTCTGCAGGACCACGAGGAGCTGTTGCTGAGTAGTATAGACATTAACCTCTTGAGCTACCAAACAATACTAATTATTTTAATTTGCCTCTCTCCCAGGGTACTGAGAACACTGCTGCCCCATAGATACCTGTTGCAAAAGTTGCAAAAGTGTCAAGAAAATCTCACTACCAAAGAAACTTCCACAGCTGAATTTAGTCAACTCTCTAAAAGCAACAAAATTATACTTTTAGTTAAAATTTATGTTAAGATAGTACTCAGGAATCAAATGAAATTGCTAAAATATGTTTACAGCTGCAGACACATTCTCCCTCACTTTTTCATTAGTGCAGTCTGTACTATAGTCTACAAACTGCTTGAAGATCACCCTCCCAAATTTATACTTGATTAATTTAAGATAATTTAACACTTTAGCATATTTCTCTTTTACAGAATGAAACTTCCATGATGAAAGCAATTCCCTCAGCCACAAATTTCTGCTAAGAGCTTTCCATCCAGAAAATAATTAATTAATTAATTAATTAATTAATTAATTAATTAATTAATTAATGCATAAACCAGTACTGTAGCAGTGACCATCCTCCAACTAAGAGACCATTCCCTGGATTTACTATTCTTCCATGCAGGACTAGCTTAGTCCTGCAAGGAAGCGGCCATCAAGGAGCAGGACAGCAGCACACCATGCATATTAATAAAGGCACTCTGCCTGAGCTCCTAATCTTACATGGAGCATGTACAAGTGCAGGGGGCATGTCTGAGAGCAGAGCTCTCAGAATATACATGCCCCTGCAATGAAGAACAGCAGAAAGGCCAAAGGAATGCATGAGACCACTCATAGGTGTCCACATATCCCCAGCAACATTCCCCCACATGTACAACAGCAATAGTAAATACATATAAAATAAACAAACTTTTTTTTTATGAACCTGATTAAAGCTAACCGTAGGTGCATGGGTGTGACCATTGCTTAACTATGGTTAATGCAGCTTAAATGGCTGAAGAGACTAACAAGGAAGATATGTGCAAGTGAAGCAGTGTAGCAATAGTGTAATGGGCAGAGCATTCGCCTTCCGAGCGGGAATTTCTGGTTTGAGTCCCACTGCAGCACATTCCCTTTTCTATGTGAAATCAGTTTATGAACAGTTTTTTGCTGTATAACCTACTAAATAACATATAATTGTGAACTGGAGTACTGCATTAAATGCATATGTGAGGTGTCAGTGTCATAAAGTTGCAAAGTCCCCAGATTAGCACATGTGCCCCATACAGTATATGTACACAGGAATCATGGATACAAATGGAAGGTACAATGTGTAATGAATGACAACTCCATATGGCTTCCAAATCCCCCACCTTCCCAATAACCATTAGATATTACTGTCTAAATCAGTGCTGTTGTAAGTAGTTGTAAGCACTAGTAAGCAAGTGTAAGCACCAATAAGCAGTAGTAAGGATATTTAAGCACCAGTAAGCATGTTTAAGCCCATTTCCATGGGGGTAAGCAATGCACACACAGGTTAAGCAATTTTAAAGCTAACTCCCTGTAAGCATAAGTAACTGGAGGTTACCATTGATTACCCTAGTGCAAACCCACGCAAACCCACTTACAACTGCTCAAAATTCCCTTAATCACTCTGTATCCAATGGCCATTGTTCTGCCCAGCAACAAAATAAACAGCCTTGCAGGTCTTGAACCCAAGACCCTATACAGTATAGTCAGAGTAGTTAACCACCAAGCCATCACAACAGTACTGAAGAATGAAGTATCACCTAACAAGTCCTTACTTTAGCAAAATCAAACTGAACCTGTGAAAGGAATCAGTATACAGTTGTATGTTCTATAACCCTCTGCATAACATACATATGTGAACTGGAGTACAGCAGTAAGCCCAGATGTGAGGTGTAATTGTAATAGAGTGTTGAAGTCCCCAATAAAACACAAGGACCCCATACAGTGTACGTACACATGAATCATGGACACCAGGCATATATATAAGATGTAATGAATAATAAATTAATGCCAGAAAGAAAATATAATGCAAAGTCTAATGTAAGCAATACTAAGCATTGTACAGGACAGCTTAGGAGGTGTAAGCAATGTGTAGGCCAGCTAACTCAATGTGCCCAGTGTAATGCCCCTTTAAACAATGCCAACCTTAGGTAAGCAGGTTTTCCGATAGCCTAGCCTTTTCAAAACCATCCAATCTTGGTAAAGTGTGGGAAATCGTCCCTACTTAAACCCAACAGGTGGGAATGCATCTCATAATCAGTTGTAGCTTCCCCTTGCAGGCACCATGTCAGGAAGGGGAGAGGGTTTGCACTTTTGGGCACAGTACTGGTGCATCCAGGAGTCCAGAGTCATGGCAGGACTCCTTGTCAAAGACCATGAGCAGAGACTGCTCCAGGGCCAGTACCAGGGTTCCCGATATAAGGTGGAAACTTGGGACCATCTCGCCCGTGACCTCACCAGTGCCACTGGCATACCTCAAACCAGTCAGCAGGTCAGGCATCACTATGCTGTCCTAAAGCAGCGTAAGGGGGACCTCTTGGAGCAGTGGATCCAAGAGGCTAGAACAGCAGGGGATGCCCCAGCTGGGTGTAAGTATCACTCCACTATGTGTGTAATAATTGCCAGCTCATGTATATCATGGATAGGTATGGCTAAATATTCCTCTTATGTTCTCCACAGCTGCAAGTAAGCGGGTCGCAAACCAGGAGGCCTATGGAAGTCAACTGGAGAGGTTGCGACATGAGGCAGGTCAGTAATACTCTTGCGTGTACTGTCATATGAAATAAATCTAAAAGTATTAGTACATTAATTGCCTGTATTGTTAAGTACTGAATACACCGGAGAATATGGCAAGAAGAGTATCATATAGTTTGTATGTAAATAAAATTATAATAGCCTGACAATAAAGGTCTAACTGCTGGACTGCATGTGCATACACTGGTATCATATGGTAATGTAGATTTGCAATCACGTAATAGTACTGTTGTATTAAGCACTGTTACCCACACTGTGCACCATAAATAGAACATGTAGGAATGCCTGTATATGACTGCTATAATCCCAGAGGCCATTTAGTACAACTGAGAGACACATAAACAGAAAACAGGGAAAAGGCAGACAACAAAGCCTGAATAGTGCATGCAACTGAGATGTGAATTGTTGTAATTTTAGCACACACAGCCATGGTTCAAATCCTGGCAGTGGTAGTAGTCTGCATACAGAATCATACCCCACAGTTGTACAGATATGTCCAGAAATCCAGTAAAGTGGCCCATATCTGTTGCCTGTCAACCTGTCCCCCTGGGAAATCAGTGGGATAATCCCAGATGTATAGGCAGCAAACAGGAAATACAATTGATTGACACACATCTATAAGAACAAAGCTGGCACACTAGCAAATCCCCAAAACCTTATGAGAGTAAGAAGCCACATATGTCCCATTTACACCCCCATGTTGCCAAGCTGTGGCCAGAGTGTGTACAGTAACAGAGTGAGATGTATGTGCATAATAGTAGTGTGGAATCTGGTACTGTGTGTGGCAACATTCAGGTAGTGCTAACAAACATTTCTCCCAGACGTCTATAGATAGATAGATAGATAGATAGATATCATGTATGTCCACAACTATACAGATACCCATGTGTAGACATATATATGAACACATATATAAATCACATATATCTACACATATATAGATATATACCTATATGCACATGTCCACATATATACAAACACACACACAAACATATATGTATGTAAATACATCTTCCCTTTATTACTACAATAGTGATGCATGCTATGTGTGAAGAAACAGCACACATAGCAATACACAGATATCTACAGCTGACAATGTGTGCAAATGGACGGGTATGCCACATGTTAACCCTTTCTTGGGACACACATTGCCCTCATCTGTGAAGTATGGAATGGGAATATGGGGAAGTATGGCAGGTATAGTTGTGGATGTGGTCAGTGTTGGTAGATATAGAGGACAGTCTACAGGGGTGATATGTGACACATGTGGTGGGTAAACACCCTGGATGGTGTGGTCTGTGATGTGGATGCCCCATGGGCACCAATATGGACACAATGGGAACAAGCCTTCCACTCACTGCTACTCACAACAGCAGTCCACATCCTGAAGATGCCTGTCCTGTAGCTCAGCAGGAGGAACATGTCAGCTCTGTGAATGTGTACTTGGTGCCTCAGAGTGATGTAGCACATACTACATGTAGTATGTAGCACATACTACATGTGTGTGTGGAGCCTATTATGGAACAGACCCTGGACCTGACCTCAGGGGACAGGAACATGTCTGTGTGTGCCCCCAAGAGGGTGGACAACAACCCCTGGGTGGGTTACACCTGACGGTATTGCTGGACCAGGACATGAGGAGGCCCCACGGTGGGACACACATGTGATGTGGCCTGGTAACATGGGCAGATGGGTTTGGAGATGTGGTTTTGTTGGGCAATAGTTCATATACATGTTAGTGTGTCATTGTTATAGAACATATGTTGGTAGTAATAGTCTATACAATCCTGGAACATGTCCAACAGCATGCATAGATATCCTCAATAACACAGAATGTCAGATGTGCAGCAATCATAAAGCAGCCATACCCAAGCATAAAGGGAACCATAGTGGCCCTGACAATGGCATGCAGGTGAATAGTCTGTAACAGGCCAGCAATGATAGTGTCCACACAGGGAACATGGCTACAATCACATAGCAGAAAGTGTGGTACAATACAATATCTGTCCCACTGGTAGGTAAGCTGTAGTCATACCTAATGAATTGTGTGTTCAGTTTGTTGCAGCTGATATGGTGAGGGGGTGACAGAGATGTGTATTAAGAACTGTGGTAACCTTGCTGTATGAGTTGCTCTTTATGTCTTTCAGCCAAGATGTCACATGCACGTCTGCCAACATATTCAGCAACCAAAAATGAATTGCCGATCATGTATTTTATCCAGCACTACCCTGTGCTGTTTGGCAGGGCCACCAATGACCAGCAGGAGTGGACTCTCCTGTGGAATGACATAGTCCACAGGGTTAATGGTGTCGGATTGCACAACCGCAGTTATGAGCAGGTCTGGCATCATTGTACTGACCTGCTTCTCAAGGCCCATCAGCGTGCTGCTGCATTCCAGGGGATCACCTCACCACAGGGGTTATGCTGTCCAATCATCCCTGACACATGTAGAGGAGCTCCTGGCCAGCCTCGTGGCACCTGCCAGTCTGGCCAGCCACCAACCGCCAGACATCTTTGTGGAGGTGGGTGCCACCCACACACCAGCTGTGGAGTGTGCAGGTAAGGACACAGGGCATATCAGTAGACCAATGTTGCATATACATCTGCATCGCTACAGGTTGATCATGCATATCTGACATGTCACAGATATATTGTGCTGCTGCATAGTAGTGATAAACAGATGTCCAGATGTGGTAGTATTGTGGAACTGTACCTTTGATGTACTGTAAAACTGCACCCACTCTGTAGCACTGCCACAGGTGTGGCCACTGACATTGTATCTCTCACCTTCTTATGTAGGTCCCTCTGGGATACCACCAAGGCAGCAGCCTGTAGCTGGTGAGTATGGTTTATGTAGATGCTTGCCAACACACCGGGCATGTAATGGAGATGGTATATTCCATGCCCACATCTAACACACCTACCCAGAATGCATGCTGTACATGTGCACGTATTATTGCTGTGAAATGCACGGCGTCACAGAGATGACCATGATGGGGTATTGTAAGGGTATGTCAGACACCTGCATAATAACTAACATCCTGTCATTGTGGAATTTGTCTACAGGGAGTAACATAATGGTGGGAGACATGGCCTACAGTAGGGACATGTTTGGAACAACCCACATATACAGTGCAACCCCAGTGTATATACCTGTAGGACAATGGAAACTGCTGCAGAGTTACACTATGGCATAAGGCATTACAGTAGTCCACATTATCAGCTGGAACTAGGCTGTAACATGTGGTGTTCAGTGTATGGGACACTGCAAAGTGACACACATGTGTAGGGCTTACTTGTCATGCATCTGCAAAAAGGCTGAAGGGAGGGTGTCAGCATGACACACCAATGTACTGCAGCAGAGATACTAAGGATGCTAGGAATAGCTGTATCTGCACATAGTCAGGTTCAGGACCTGTGGCAGCTGTAACCCTACCCCCACAGCAATAGTGACGGCAGTGTGAGAACCCCAAGGGATGCACACATGAGTAGACCTTGCAATCATGCAGAATAAAGAGACATGTGTAGGGCAGACTGAACATACACTGGCAAATGCAGATGTCCCATGTTGGTATACTCCTGCCAGGAGTAGTGACTGCTGTAATACACACAAGAGTTGCGATAAACCGTCATGAAAAGGGTGTGCACACATATGCCCACATGGTGTGTATGTATCGTGGTCATCAGCCGCACACCTAACACAATCCGTACACACTGCAAGTGAAAGTACAGGACATATGTCACATATTGGGCTCATGTACTGCTAAGATATGCGGTGATGTGGTCCCATGGCAGATCAAGGATGGGTGCATCAAATCTATAAAGGTGTGTACACCCCTACAGCCACAGTATGCCCTGATGGTTGTCAGTGCAAGAGTATTGGATTGGTCATACATGGTCCGCTGATGTTGAGAGCTGTGCATCAGATGTCAAGCATTCACAAATTACGTCTGTCCACATATCATACAAGGTATGTGTTGCTGGAAAATATAGGGGCTGTGAGCATTAAAGCTGACATAACCAACACAATAGTACACATTCAGCAATAGGCCGTACACCTGTGAGATGTGGTGCATAGTACATGGCAGGGTGCAGAACAGGTGCACAGAAATACCTTGTTCATGGGCACAGTGGTATCCAGGGGAAGGGGCTTCATCTAGTGACACAGCACATGCATAACACACATGTATACTGTTGCCAGCATGGATTGACTATAGCTGCACTGCACACTGTCGGCTACCATATGTTATGCATGCTGACAGAGGGGTAATAGGAGGACTGTGTGTACTTTCATTGTGCAACCTCACCTGTGTGTGTGTGTGTGTGTGTGTGTGTGTGTGTGTGTGTGTGTGTGTGTGTGTGTGTGTGTGTGTGTGTGTGTGTGTGTGTGTGTGTGTGTGTGTGTGTGTGTGTGTGTGTGTGCATCCTGGTGGGTAGTCAGTTTGTCTGTAAGGTCACTCTGGTGAAGTGGAGGGAGGTTGATGCATGTAGGATGCTTGTGTCCATGTGTGTGTGTGTTTGTGTGGCTGGCCATGTATGCACATGTGTGATTGTGGGGTGTTCATACAGCAGTACCTCCATCTGGGATCATGCAGTACATGTACATGGACTGCCACATTACACACCAGGAATACCTGTCATGTGTGTATTTTTGAAAGCATCAACCAGCAAATAAAAAAATTAAAGTGAAATAAAATAAAAAAAATAGAAAGGGATCGTGCGGACTACAACAACGGCACAGCTTACCCTAACCCGCCTCCACCGCAGATGTGGAATGTGACTGGTCAATCTAGTCATGTTTTCACCAATAGAAACAGTTCAAGTGAAGGGCAGAATCAGGATATTACGACAGTCAATTCCACTTTTCATTCAGTTGAGACGGAATTACATGGGGGTAACAGTGAGAGAAATGCCACAGACAGAAATGAATCGGTAATCAATAACAACTTTAATCAAGGGACTACTTCTTATTCTCAAGTTGTGCAAACCAATCGGCAGAATTTTCATCAGGCCAGGAACAAACCCCAGAAAAAGTTACCGGTAAATCAGCAGAACCCCTACAACACGAGGGGAAAGACGAAAGCGAAAAGGTTGATCAATTCGCTGTTAATTACAACTGTGACATTGTGGATGCAACAGGAAATTTCAAGATATATAATTTCTCTAGTTTTAATATCGACAATGACACAGTGGAACTGTTTTCAAAGGGGTTTACTTATGTTCCTTCTTGTCGTTCTGACTTGGCTAAAACATTGTTAGACTTTAAAATTTTTACAAGAAAACTTAACTTGTCTATTTTGTTCAATGGTAACAACTGTACTTACAATGAATTACATGTACCTAGTATTTATAACTCACCTATGGATTCAACTTTACGTGTACTTGACCAGGTGTGTGAACTTTATATTAGAACTTTATTAAGCAACAAGACTAAAAGACAAAGTAATTTAACTATAATAGAAAGGGAATTATTAAATGACCTGAGGAAAAAAACTATTAGGATGATGAAACCAGACAAGGGGGGAGGTTTAGTTCTTATGAACAATGACGACTACATAATTAGAATGAATAAGGTGTTAAGCACTAATACATACAAACAAGTTAGCAAGAATGAATTACATTCTGCTTATCACATGATCAACATGTACTTAAATGATATGTTTTTGGAAGCACACATAGATATGAGTACCTTAAATTATTTAACGTTACATCCAAAAATTCTTAGAATGTTTGGTGTGCCAAAGATACATAAGAATGTACAAGACCCTCCTATGCGAGCACTTGTGAATGCTCGCCAGTCCATCACTTATGCTAGCGCAAAAGTCATTGATTCTATCCTTAAAAATATGTTAAACATGAACAACAAATTAGTCGTGATTCCTGGTCTTTTTTAGAGGAGATCAATAAACTCAAGTTCACTAAGGAAAACAACTTCCTAACAGTAGATGTATGTGATCTGTATAATTCAATCCCACACAAGGAAGGTATACAATTTGTCTTGGCCAGAATGCATAGACTTGAAGCCCCAGAAAATGAACTAAGAATAGTAGAGGAATCGTTGAGTATAATTTTATCCAACAACTACATCCTATTCAATGACACAATTTGTTTTACAACAAGTAGGGGTAGCAATGGGCTCACCATGTGGTGCGAGTTTTGTCAACATGGTGATGGCCCATTGGGAACACACATATGTATTTAGTAATTCTAGTGTAATGAACTTAGTAGAACAATATACATGCTTTTTAGATGATATTTTTATAGTACTAAAAGGCGATGAAACCTCAGCTACTGTTATTTTACAAGAACTGAATAATAGTACTGACTTTCTGAAATTTACATCAAATTTTAGTAATGAAACGATAGCTTACTTTGATGTACAATTGAAAAAAGATCTTGAATGTAATTGTTATACAGCATCTATGCATCAAAAAATAATGTATTGCAATTCATTTTTGCACTATACAAGTGCACATCCATTCAGTACAAAAAAGTCAGTAGTGAAAGGGCAATTAGTTAGAGTAGCCAGAATGGTCACTACTGACAAGGATTTATTTACTGAATGTGAACATTTAACTCAAATGTTTTTGCAGAGAGGGTACCCTGACATATTTGTTAGGGAACTAGTGCTAGAAGTTTTACATAAGCGCCAAACAGGTTTTTATAAACCAATTTTATGTACACATAGAATCAATACTACTGACTTAGTAGAAGAATCAGCTACACAGGAAAGTTCATTGACACCAATTTTTAACAAAGAAACACACCTGGGTGAACCTGGTCAATATAAAAGCAGTTGTGTTGTAACATTTAGTACTGACATTTTCGAACTTACAAAAATCATTAACAAAAACTGGAACCGTTTAATAAATGACAATGACATAGGTAATAAGGTTGGACATAGACTAACTATTACTTATAGGAAGGGTAAAAACTTGAAAAACTTAAAGGAAACTTCCATTATAAACTTTTTAAGGATTCCAGGGATGTTTAAATGTGAAAATTGTAATTACTGTGGTTTTATCTCAACAGGACAACACTTTTCTATAGGAAACAAAAAGTATTCAGTGAAAGGAAGGTATAATTGTAACACCAAAATGGTTGTATACCGAGCCCAGTGCATTTTATGTCCTGCTTTCTATGTTGGAAAAACAGATAGAAAGTTATAAGAGAGAATTTATGAACACCTGTATGCTCTCAGGAAAAAGAAAACAGAAAACACACTGGCTAGGCATACAGAAAATTTACCTAATCACAAGCTGAAGTTTAGAATTATTGATCAAATTACTGAAGATGCATATGGAGGGCCAGTTTCATTACTTTTAGAACAACAGGAATTATTGTGGCAACTCCGATCAAATGCCCATCAACATCCAGGGCTTAATGAAATATGTACCATTCTCCCATATTTAAGATTAAAAAGTATTTGGAGATAAATGTATACTTTGGTAAGTTATTTACATGCACAAAAGACTGTTATATGTATTTAAACTTATTAATTATTAAGATATCATGACAGTAGAAAAGATCTAGTCACCTTATAGAGTTTTAGATGAATTTCACTCTCAGTGTCTTATAACGTTGTATCCGACAGTTTAATGGTTATTTACATGTTATATATTATTACATATACTATGTTTAATGTGAACATTTTTATTAACTGAATATTTATCTCAACATTTTTTACGTGAGCACTATGGTTGTTTTGCACAGGTCAGGGTTAAACTTCAGTTTGGGGAGTGTGTATTGCTTTATTTCTTAATTAATTGATGAGATTCAATAGATAAACTTAGTCATACGATGTGTTCTTAAGATATTTAAAGAGAGTTCTGTATGTTTTGTGTTATCTGAAGAAGTCCAGCCACTGTGCTGGATGAAAAGTGCTTAAGGAAATCAGTTTCATTTGCATTTGTTTTTATTAAATTCAGTTCTGTGGTCTTCTAGTCATCAGCTGCTACATTTTTAGTTTTTAGTTTTTACACCAGGAATACCTGTCATGTGTGTAATCACAGGACAGCTGATAGTATAATATGGTCTGTAGCATGGAACAGGCATCCAGAGGGAAGGTAGACACCGGGTACACCCTTAATACCACATTCAGCAGAGAGGTCACCTACAACCCGCGTATGCAGCACTACAGATGCATTGGGGAAGTACTAGTCAACACCAGGGACTGTATCCAAATATTACAGGTGTCACATGATAGGCTGAAGCAGCAGCATATCTGGCATGTACTGAGCATTACATACACATGACACACCAGTGCATGATATTATGGATAGAATATAGTAGCCCACACATATAGGGGCCATGCTCATGATGTCTGGACATGCAGAGGGTGCATACCGAATGACAGCAGTGAGGCCATGTAAAACCACTACGCACAGGTCAGGCAGGTAAAGTAACAACAGTTTTTTTGTTGTGACTGCTTGTGTAGGCATTTAGAGGATTGATTTGTTACTGAGTAGTATCAATGTGTGCATGTTAACAAGTGTGATGCAGGATAGGGTACCACATGGACATATACGTGGGACTGTCTGTAAAGCCATGGACAGGTAGGTATTATGGAGGTGTGTGTGTGTGTGTGTGTGTGTGTGTGTGTGTGTGTGTGTGTGTGTGTGTGTGTGTGTGTGTGTGTGTGTGTGTGTGTGTGTGTGTGTGTGTGTGTGTGTGTGTGTGTGTGTGTGTGTGTGTGTGTGCTGTTTGGTAATGCTGTACAGGTTTTAAAGTGCATTTATTGTTTTCTCCCACAGGTTGCGAGGTGGGTCAGAGTCCCTCCTGCATGCTGTTTGATGTTGGTGTCCATACAGATACCGAAGATGATGATAGTACTGTTGAGGCACAGGTGGGGTTGTCAGGGGGCCGACACTGTGCCAACATTTGACATCCCCCTTTTAGCCACCCCAACCTCGCTCACGGTTTCAGTGCCTATACACACCGCATCACCAGTGGCCATAGCAGATGGACAGCTGGCATTTGGTGGCAGTGCACAGGAAAGTGTGGTAACCATGCCTACTGTGTCCAGCCGTAGCAGGCATAGCCGGATGTCCAGCAGAGCACCACATAGGCAGATATCCCAGGGTGCTCATGGTAGGGCCACTGGACATCATGCCCCTGGCAGAGGCAATATAGCTGGTACCAGCAGGTGCATGTTTCAGGCTGTCATGGCAGTGCAGGCAGGTATAGAACATTACCACAGACAGGGCCTGAGGCTCCAGAGGGCTGCTCTCACATCTGCAAATGACAATGCCTGTGAATTGGCTGGTGCCATCCCTGGATTAACTGAGTTCATGGATATATGGTCTAGTGAGATGATGGCCTACATCGACCGTGGTCTATCCATGCTTGAACATGTGATGGGATTGCGATGATGGCCGCATGAATGTAGGCCAGCAACGCCAACAGCTGGTAGTCAACGTGGACATGATAGGATAACAAGGGGCTCCCGTAGTAGCAGTACCAGCCCCGGCACTGTGGGGGGGTGCTGTCCACACCACACCACAGCAGGCCACGAGCGCGTGGTCCTGGCCAGTCCCAAGAGGGACCTGGTACCAGTGGACATTTGTCATCATCAGGTGAGAGTAGCACATCGAAGCCTGTACCTGGACATGCCCATGGAACCCCTGGCAGGTACAGTCCACGTGTCCAGGGCTGAAAGCAGTAAACTGCACACCCTGCCAGGTATGGTCTGCAACTGTCCATAAACACCTGTGTAGGGCAGCCACATGGCAGAACTGTGTGCATGCATACCCACACACCATGCAAACACACCTAGGGCAACCCCATACCTACATACACCACATTACCATGCCCAGCTCACCACAGTACAGCCCTCATCCACACACATGGTGTCAAATGTATGGCCCACCCTCGGCCTTTGGCAAACCAACATCACACCCTGTGCATATGATGATACCTGTGCCACATCCCCGACATCCATACCATCAATGCAGGGACAGGCTGATATGGTTCTGATACACATGGTGACTGTATTACAGTGTACCAAAGTACTGCAGTGTAACATGTTGTAGGGAGTAAAGTGTAATGCATATATGGCAGGTAGTGTAGCCATCCAGCAATGATGCCTTATAGCTGTTAATAACACTGGTTGGTTGTGGTCTCTATAATATTATCCATTTGTGTTGTAGGTGTACATGTTTCAGCACAAGGATGCCCTGTGCATATAATGATACCTGTGCCACATCCCTGTCATCCATACCATCAATGCAGGGACAGGCTAATATGGTTCTGATGGACATGGAGACTGTACTACAGTGTACCACAGTACTGCAGTTTAACATGTTGTAGGGATAAAAGTGTAATGCATATATGACAGGTAGTATAGCCATCTAGCAATGATGCATTACACCTGTTAATAACACTGGTTGATTGTGGTCCCTATAATGTTATCCATTTGTGTTGTAGGTGTACATGTGTCAGCACGAGGATGGTCTGCAGTCATATTCCACAATGGGGTATGGCACTGTGGTGACACCATGGCTGTGACATATCTGGGATACACTTGAACACATGCCACAGGTTACTAAAATGGTAATTGCCTGTGCCACATGGACAGGTGACCCACTGAAGTGTGTATACCCTGCAGCCTGATGTAGACCCATCCACATACACACACACTGTTACTTTGCAACACTGGGACTAGACCCCTACCTAGCTATGTAGTGATACTGAAGTGTGTGGCTTACATTGCACACACCACACAGTGAGGTGTGTACCAGTTTACATGTTACATGCAGAACATCCTTAGACATGCACAGTATGCTAATGGGGGATGTAATGGGTGTATATGGACAATACATAGTGTGACATACCGTCATATACACATTAACAGACACATAACAGCCAGACACACATCCGAGATGCCAGGGCCTATCGCTGCTAACTAACTTGAGCTTGTGTCCAATGTGTTACAGGTAGGCTGCACAAAGCACATGCATGACCAGCTTGGATTGTGGTATCAGTAACCTGTATGTTTGAAGGTGACTGTGGTAACCATAACATGGTACATGGGACTTATACCAGGTGTACCTTGGTGTAATGACAGTGTACACAGCACCCACATCCCCCAGTGGATATTGTACTCCCTGAAACCCATGATGACACTGCCATACCCACCATCACACATTGGCCGTAACTGTGATACAAACCATAGTATACCCCAACAGTGGCACTACAGGGATATGCATCTAATGTACATGCCACATGCATAGCAAAGTGTTGCATTGTCATGCCTCACCTATGGGCAGCAACAACACTATCTGTACTACTGTGTTACAATGGGTATTGTAATAGGAGTATGTGGACTCGGAATGCTGTACCCTAAAGATATATGGACATGCATAACTACACACACATGCCAGAACACAATGGATATCCCATGGTATCAGTAACCTGTATGTTTGAAGGTGACTGTGGTAACATTACATGGTACATGGGACTTATACCAGGTGTACCTTGGTGTAATGACAGTGTACACAGCACCCACATCCCCCAGTGGATATTGTACTCCCTGAAACCCATGATGACACTGCCATACCCACCATCACACATTGGCCGTAACTGTGATACAAACCATAGTATACCCCAACAGTGGCACTACAGGGATATGCATCTAATGTACATGCCACATGCATAGCAAAGTGTTGCATTGTCATGCCTCACCTATGGGCAGCAACAACACTATCTGTACTACTGTGTTACAATGGGTATTGTAATAGGAGTATGTGGACTTGGAATGCTGTACCCTAAAGATATATGGACATGCATAACTACACACACTTGCCAGAACACAATGGATATCCCATGCCTATCAACCCATTTGTAAAACACTGTTGTGCTGGTACTGCAAGGCTCATGTAGCTGGTATGTGGGGGGGGGTTAACAGGGTACATGTAATGTCCCATACAGCAGCAGCCACAACTGACTATGGCAATGGGTGTTGCGTTGGTTGTGAAGCCCCTCATGGAATTCCCAAGTACAGATGTGCTAACACACAGACACTGCTATACTCAGTCATGCACACGCACACATGTGTCAGTACAGGGGTGCATCACTGCAGGTGGTCATAGCTCTGTAACTAGCTATTGTCCAAGGGGAGATGGGTTGAGTAGGGGTTGTGTGTACAGTGGTATCCTGCCACCTGCAGGTAGCAGCAGGCAATCTCTCAACTGACACTACTGTGTTGATCCTCAGGGTGAGGATGACATGCATCAGCCAATCCTCCAGGTGCCTCCTGCACATGGCCACTGAGGTGATCAAGTTGACAAGTATGCAACATGCATTGCAACACATGGTTAGTGTCTGTGATGGAGACTTGTACCCAAGTATGTTCTGTTGACTGTGGTAGTGTAGTGGAGGTAGCCATGGCATGTGGTGCATACAGGGTGACATCTCCTATATGTGCCAGTTCTTACACAGCTGGGCAGACATGTCAGTGTCAATCAAGTTTAGGTTGCCTGTACATATTCCAACTAGATGTGATAAAAAATCTAAAAAGGAATCCATCCTTTACTGGGTCCTAACTAACAACCCCACATTGTACCCCCACACAAGCAGTCTCCCAGACACCTTAAGTGACCACAACATAATATACTTTATACGTAGTAGAACAAGCATATGCAAAACCACTAACTATATATCCATTAGAAACACAAAAAAATTCTCTCCTGAGGTCCTCAATACTTTACTATGTAACTGTGACTGGACCCCCTTAAAAACCCTCCCACTTGACCAGGCTGTAGCATATGTCAACAAAACATTTCTACAATACCTAGACACTGTTGCTCCATTGTGCAAAATCAAGGTTAGAACCTCAACAAACCCCTGGTTCAGTAAAGAAGCCAAACAAATCCTCAAGTCCAGAGATGCTGCCTGGCTTTACTATCAAAAAAACAAAGAAACACAAAGCCTAAGTACCAAAAACTGCACAACCATGCAAATAAATGCATTAGGCTTGACAAAAAATCCTACTACACGACATTACGAACTAAATACAAACACAACCCCCAAAATTTTTGGAAAAATGTAAACCAGCTACTAAAATCCACCCAAAAGGCTACCACCAATTCAACTCCCATTTTGTGAACTCAGTTCTATCCATAGTGTCACAAGACAGTTCCTTCCTCACTAGCCCCCCCAACACAAATAACACTACTACAAGCTTTACCCTCAAAACAGTTTCCACCACTTCAATCAAAATCATGCTCTCCAAACTAAAAACCTCAACAGCAGCCAACCTACTCCCCAGCTATTTCTTGAAATTCACAGCAGATGTTATTGCTATCCCAATCTCCACTCTCATAAACAGATCAATTATTGAAAACTATGTGCCCAAACTCTGTAAAATATCCTATGTTACACGCATACATAAAGGTGGGACCTCCACTGAACTTAATAACTACAGACCCATTGCTTTACTCTCCTTCCTAGCTAAAATCCTAGAAAAATGCATCCATACCCAGATGCTAAAATATCTCCTAGACAACAACATCCTGTCACCTACTCAGCATGGTTTCAGACCTGCCCATAGTACCACTACAGCCCTCCTCTGCTTCACAGACACAGTAAACCATCTCAAAAATGAAGGCCTGCAGGTGTCAACTCTTTTTTTTTTTTGGATATGTCCAAAGCATTTGACACAGTCTCGCACCAAATCCTGCTGAACAAACTAAACCAGTATCACCTATCAAATTCCACTCTTACCTGGTTCCAAAGCTACTTAACTGACAGGTACCAAGCTGTGAAATGGGAAAATTCTCACTCTCCTCAGCTGCCCATAACTATAGGAGTCCCACAGGGTTCTATCTTAGGACCACTACTATTCACAATCTTCACAAATGACCTCCATACCTCCACACAGCATGCATCTATCATTCAGTATGTACTGCACAAAACATTCCCACCCTCCTGCAAACACCTCAACTAGCATTCTCTGACATTGAAAACTACCTAACCAAAGCCCAACTTATCCTCAAGCCAAAGAAAACTAGCTTATGATTATAACCAGTTCTAACAAAAGCACTGATAACAGTCAATTCACTATCTACTCCACAAATGCTACTCTAATCGCTCCAGTGGCACAGACTAAGCTATTGGGAATAACCATAGACTCCCACCTAAAATTTGATAGTCATCTCAACTTAACTATTAAAAAAGTACATGCCAAACTGGGATCACTCTACCGTATCAAACCATTTCTTACCAACAACACAAGATCAGCCATTGCTCGCTCCCAACTTCTATCCACCCTACTCTATGCATCTCCCATTCTGACTTATCTCAACAAAACTGAACTAAGCAAAATGGAAGCCTGCTATAACAGAATTGCCCACTTTGCTGCAAATTGCTCATATAGAACTCATCACTGTACTACTTTGAGACAGCTCCACTGGCTTGAACTGCCCAACCTCCTAACCTACAATCAGCTCTGCCTCTGTCATTCTATCTATTTCCTCCCCAATAAGTGTCCTGCCCTCAAAAACCTAGTACAACATCACTCAGCCAAAAGGCCTCTTAGATCATCAAGCAACCTACTACTAGAAGTCACCAACAGCTACAATAGCTTTGGAGATACACTATATAGTAGTTCAGTTGCTAAAAAATGGAACTCTGCCCCCATTAGCATTCAAAACACATCATCCAAAGCATCCTTTAAAGACCTCATCAGGCAACATCTCAAGCAAAGTTGGCAGTGCCATGATTGCTCCCCAGGCTAGTGAAAGTGGATAAGGTACACATAGTAAACCTTAAGTACTTGATTAAGGTTGAAAACTATTCTCACAAACAATGGCTAATCTACAATGTATGTACTGTACCTGTGTACTATGTATGTATGTATTCTACCTATATTCCAAATTTCAGCTGTCCACCACAAATCTACTAAGTACCTTTATTTTTAAATATTTTTTGTTTTTTCTCCCCACTGTAACTGTTGATGTGCTGCATACCACTGTAAAAACATATCATTTGTAATTTGTGTGTATACTGATCATGTCTAAATGTAGCTGTAATTTTTCTATTTGGACATTTTCTCCCCGGGCCTCTGCTGAAAAAGGGCCTTTTTGGCTCAGTCAGACACCCCCGGCTAATGAATGTAAAATAAAATAAAAAAATAAAAATATCCCAGCTGGATACCTACCATCTGCACATCTGTACAGGGACTGACAGTCATCAGCTTAGCAAGTAGCCATGCAGTAGCACGAGTGTGTTGACAGATAGAAGTCTGAAAACAATATGTATGCCATAAATACATGTCGGAAGCCTTCACTAACATGTGCTGTACAGACGGTAGTCTACAGTTACATTCCACATAACGGATCATTACCCAATAAGGGGTACAGACTGTGACTCAGCTCGCACACCAGGGATACAACAGGGAGGAGTCAGTGTCCAGCTATGCATGCAGGTGTGCTTGTTGTCAGTACTACATTTAGCACTCTGCTCTTGCCTGGGTTAGCACTGTCAACAGTAGTACTGCCATGATACACTACATGCCAGTGTGACAGCATGTACCCTGGGCTACTACAACTGTATGTAATACATTCATATGGATAACAGTGCTGTACAGGCCTCATAAATGTCTGTCCCACACATGACACTCACACCAATTTCTACTGTAATGAGAGCGCATAGGCACATGTATTGTACATGGCATTACATACACTTATTACAGATTATCAGACTAGGTGGTGTGACCTGATTACCAGGGCTAAGCCATGCTTAGCAAGTATAAACTTTGCTGCAATATACCAGCTGGGCTGATTTGCGCACTGGTAAGCGAAGCCTACATTGTGTAAGCGCCCGTACATTTACCCATAGCTCAGCACTGCTTAGCTTTACCCATAGCTCAACACTGCTTAGCTTTGCACAAACTCATGCAAACCAGCTTAAAGCAGCTCAAAACTGCCTTAACCACTCTGTATCCAATAGTCCTTGGTCTGCCCAGCAACAAAATGAACAGCCCTTGCAGGTCTTGAACACAGAACCCTGTGCACTGAAGCAACGACACTTAACCACTACACCATGACCACTGTAAAGACAGCTGTTGTTTTACCAATATAGCTGTCAATACACATATTGAGTAGTATTGAACAATTGGCTTTAGTTTCTAAATTGTGTAGTCCTTGTAAATTAATATGACTGTTGTATCACATATGTTGTTTTATCATAATGTACACATAGAAGATACATACGGTGAGGTACATCTGGGAGGGTATACACAACCGTGAGGTTTACTCATGACAGGAATATGGTTGTATACATATAACAGGTCTATATATGTCTACATGTACATACACATGTATACCTATACATATGTCTGTATACAAATCTGTATAGTGCAACATATATATGGCCATGTGTACATCTCTTCGTATGTACATATATGTTTTATATATATATATATATATATATATATATATATATATATATATATATATGTGTGTGTGTGTGTGTGTGTGTGTGTGTATCTATATATATATTTATATATAGATATACATATATGTATATATAGATACATGTATATATATAGCTATATATGTATGCACATCCTATGTGTACAGATATGCCTAGTTATGTTGGTGTATATGTAGATATCTATAAATATATGTGCATACATATCTTTTCTGATATACGTACTACTGTCAGTATATATGTAGATATCCACACATATATGTGCATGTGTATCTCTATCTGTATATGTGTAGACATATATTGCTCTGTATATGTATATATCTGAGTGTTTATATGTATATCCATGTACATATACATATCCATCTATGTATGTCCATATGCATATGTGTATATATCTATATAAATATCTGCAGAATTATAAATAGATATATGCTCACCATATGTCCTGAAAATGGAGTGGAGCCCTACTTCAGCTCCTATAGTCCCAACTTAGTAGTGCAAGGGGATGTCAGGTATGTATTGCAGGTATATTTGCAGACTATTGCTACTGTAATGGGGATTGTCTTCACAGACATGGTGTGTGTGGGAGATCGCATCTGCTTTTAACATGTGAGCCATTGGCTACTGACAGACATCCTAAAGACATCACAGTAAAGTACCACTGCTAGCACAGTGATGCTCCTGTGGACTACAGCAGAGATATTGCCCATTATATCTGGATAGTCTGACACACCCTGGACAATCCAGAGGTATACACAGAACCCCTTAGTGCAAGACACGTGGACCAAGCCTGACAATGTGAATGTTAACAGCCATGTAGATGGGTATAACACGTACCTAATGGTATACATTTGCCCCCATCGGTTATGAAGTCACACACCCCTGTCTGTCCTGACACATAATAACCACTGGAACAGAGGTGCCATGGCCACAGACTACCCACTATATATCGAAATACATCTGTACAGCATCCCACTGCTCTGTCTGACATACATGACTGTTATGGTGGCCCAGCAGCAGTACATCTGGCAAGTATCTGGACATGACATCTCACTGGGCAAGTAAACTAAGCTGCTAGGCATGTAACAAAGCACTGTGCAGGCTACAAGCAGACTGGCACAACACTGGCCTACATTTCTTGTGGGGGAATGCGCATGTACCAGCATATATAGCAGGATCTAAAGGCATTTCAACAGGAGTAGGTGTCAAAAAAAACAGAACCAAAAAAAAAAAAATACTGTATAACACAAATTCAGAGAACAAGCTGTATAAAAATGAACAATACCACCATAAAGCTCAAGGGAAGCTGGTTTATTAACGTTTTCAGTGCTTGCCTTACTTCTAAAGAAGAATGTTTTTAACATTTATTTTTTAAAACTATCAATTATAATTATGCAGTATTAAAAGTATCTATTGTAAGTTATTTATTGTTGTATATAATGTTCAAATTGTTTATAGGGAATCAAAGTTGAAAGTATGAACTTTTAAAAGTTTTTTTTTAAATCAAATTTTTTTCAAATCAAGTTTTTAATTGGAACAAAGATGTGATAGGTTGACAGTTTCAGGAGGTGGTATAAAAGGTAATCAAGGGAGTACACATTGTATTGTCTGATGAAGTCTTTTGGACGAAAATGTATGTGCACTGAAAACGTTAATAAACCAGCTTCCCTCGAGCTTTATGGTGGTATCATTCATTTTTATACAGCTTGTTCTCTGAATTGGTGTTATACAGTGTTTTTTTAGGATCTACAGGCATGTCACAGCACAGAGTTTGAAACACCTGTGTGAAAGTGCATAAGCACAACCAATGTGAACACAGACACATATGGTAAGCTAGCATAATATTACAGTGTATGGACTATCTGTTCAACACCGTCCTCTTATGTGCCACTCACACTCTAACCCTACATATACTGAGCCGCTACACAGTGTGGTCCAATGGCTGTCTGTGGTGTGGAACATGTATGTCTATGGCCCTACAAACATGTAAGCTGATAGAGTAACATACAGTGGAGCAGCATGTAACATCAGATAGAACAGGACCCAGAACAATGACATCTACCACAGTCTGTACACAGGCCAAACTACATATTAAAAATACATACACTGTCAACAATCACCATAAGAACACAGACCTCAGTACTGTACACACAACCTCAGAATGTCCAGGTTATGTCATAAAATATAACCCCTACTATACATAATGTGTAGCAGTCTGATATCTCACTGGCTTGTTATCAAATATGATGTCACTAATTATGGTGTACAGCACATATGCACCTCTTACTGCATGACTTAAGTACAAAGGAAGGCACATACACAGGGCTAATATTGACATGTTGCTGTGATAATCTCATTCATTTACTGTTGTAACAGGGTTTGTTGCAACATATGTCCTATGAGGGATATGAAGTCAGTAACTCTCACGGCTGTCACCATCTACAGACTGCAATCCTCACACTACCTTCTGCAGTTCACATATATGTGCTCTGTGGGTAACACATGAAACAAAAGGCTCCACATACTGCCCAGTCTGCAGATAACCCTACAGATGGGGGTTCCCCATAAAAATAGCACTGACATGGCACATGTAGGACAGCCTTATCGACACACAGCCTGTTAAACCAACATTACTCCAAATGCAGTATAGCAGCACTTACAGTCTGTAGTCAGGTCAGGCACATCCCCCTCCTGTGCGTTGCCCTGTTTTCACAGTGTATGTTGTTAAAGGTAAATCCCCAATACATCTGAGATGCTGTTTGCCAAACAATAGTTTGAGTTCCTGCTCACAGTGAATGTAAAAGCCCAACACCAACATGATGTTCCTAGATATTGGAGTGTGTTTCCATGCAATTGGCCATGGGAATGTTACCACAGCTGTTCCACATGCAATCAGTTAGAGCAGGGCTGCAATTCGTGCAGAGGCCATCAGCTGATCATAAGCATCACTTAAAATACACATGCTGCTGCCTAAGAAAAGCAGATTTAAGTCTCCACATCCACCAGAGAGGGTGTGAGAGAGGCAGATAGAGGCAAAGAAAAGTCAGGGAGGGGTGGGAGATTAAAACTTAAGTATGTTTGTGTCACACACCTACCAGTACAGGGTATTAAACCCCTGTTGATTATGTAGTGCTATTATATGTCTATGCAGTTATTGAATGCGCCACATTGGTTACATGTTGAGGAGCCCTCAAAACGTATATGTGATGGTGAGTGACATCTGCAACAGGGATATGGTAGCTATACGGTAGGTGTAGTATACGTGCCTGTCCGCATGAACAGGTGCCAGTACCAACACAGCCACACTCTCACAGGGACACACACACATTGACACACTTTGCAGGGCCAGAAATACAACTCATCACTAGTGATATTGCCACAACACATTACTGTGCAGGTATTACATACACCACAGGGGTCATACGGAGGTTATATGGGCAAAGGGTATGTGGAGGTGTCTAACAGACAGCATGCTTCAGTATGCCAATGGGGGTTGTAGTGAGTGTGAATGTGGTCATGCTCATCATACAACACACAAACACAGACACAGGGTGCCAGCACTGACATGCATGGGTGCATTGCTTCATGGGTGTGTAGTTATCAACTGTGCCAGACAGCTATACAAGGCTAGGTGATGGGTATACCTTGGCATCAGGCCACATGACAGTGGTCTGCATTGTGGCTCAGGAGTGTAGTGTCTGGATTTGCCCACACAAGTGGGTATTGTATTCACCATCCAGCCACCTGGGTGACTATTGCGTGTGGCCAATGCTGTGCATTGCTTGCCATGTACGTGTTCCTTAGTCCATGAAATGGATGGTGTCTGGGATGTGCACACCTCCCACATGCATGTACAGTGACATGTGGAACTGTACCTGGGGTGTCTGGCCCATGTTATGTACACAGATTGTTATCATCAGATTTGCCAGTCCTGCCCTCATGTGGAGGGAACTGTTAATGAACGGCAGGTTGACCCTGCACCTACATTGATAGCATGATACCGGTATTCCCTGGTGTCAGTGGCATCTGCCCATACAGGGTATGTTTGTCAGGCATGGTATGTCCTTTGTGGGTTACATTTGATTACATCACAGGTATTGCAGGTGTCCAGTGGGGAACATGGGGAAGGTGCACTGTCAGCATGTATGTGCCTATTGGACTAATGGATGAGGTGCCATGCCCTCAGTAGCCTACTGCAATCACACCGTGGTTACTATCAGTGGGCAATATGCAGGGTACTACCAACATAGCGGCTGTTGCCTAGGCAAGTGTGTGTGTGTAGGAGACATGGGTTGAGAGTGTTCTCTGGGTAATACTATGGTTGCTCACTTTGTTCACCTGGCCTTGATATCACATATAGGGGTATGTATTTGCACCCCAGACTCTCGGCTATTTCACATCTGTTATCCCTGTATGGTGGACATTGTGATATATGTGTTACATATTTATTGCATTTTCCTGCTGTTTGTTGCAAAAAAGAAAAAAAACAAAAAAAATATCATTGTTTCCTGTCTTTCCTGACCTAGAGTAGTCCAAATACAGGCTTTTCTGTATTCTGGAGTTTTGGAAAGTTCCTGTGTTGCCCATTTCCTTTCTTGGATAAAGGGAGGCTTCTTTGTTCACCAGTGGCAGTGGGGAGCTTAGAGCAACCTATCTATCCCTGGAGGAGTGTTCCCAGCAAAAGAATCTGATAGTCTATTGGCCGTTTTGGGCCAATTTCTAGCTCTTTCAAGTCCCCTTGTATAAAACCTGCTTTGGCGCGGTTTTTGCGCTTGTTACTACTCAGCCAAGCTCCTCGTGGTCCTGCAGAGTGATGCTAGCAGCAGAGAGGCTAAAAGAGTGACTGCTAACCTGCTGAAAGTGTTTTTTTTTTCATGTTACTACCTGGGCGACTGTCTGATCTAGCTAAACTGCAAGAATTTCTGCTTCTTGAACTGTTTTAAACTGTTTAAAGTTGTTTTTGCACCTGCACTTTTAAAGTTTGTCCTGTTTGTTGCATTTACCTGTTGAGGCTACACACTCAAGTGTGCTAGTCTGTGTTACATATTTATTGCATTTTCCTGCTGTTTGTTGCAAAAAAGAAAAAAAAAAAAAAATTATCCTTGTTTCCCATCTTTCCTGACCTAGAGTAGTCCAAATACAGGCTTTGCTGTATTCTGGACTTTTGGAAAGTTCCTGTGTTGCCCATTTCCTTTCTTGGATAAAGGGAGGCTTCTTTGTTCACCAGTGGCAGTGGGGAGCTTAGAGCAGCCTATCTATCCCTGGAGGAGTGTTCCCAGCACAAGAATCTGGTAGTCTATTGGCCGTTTTGGGCCAATTTCTAGCTCTTTCAAGTCCCCCTGTAAAAAACCCACTTTGGCGTGGCTTTGCATGATTTTGCGCATAGCGCAGCATCGGGCAGCTCCACTTAATTGGGTTTAAACCATTCTCAGCTCCACAAAGTCTGCTCTTCACTTTTTCCCTTAGAACTGATCTAGTTCTCATAATAAACACCCTGTTCCTACTCTAAAGCCTGGCACTTGCTCACTAAAGCAATTATATAAGTCAGCACTAAAAAATTAAAAGCACTACACCCTCACAAACTCCCCTTGAGCACCTTGTTCCCCATTGGCCCTTTTTTTCAATTATAAAGGAATTCCCAATACTATTCTAGCATGTCCAAAGGTCAGTTGTCAATCTCCTCTCCGGTCCAGCTGGTGAATCTGGGAATCTTGAGGCAATGTTACAACTGCCTCATGTACACAGGCAACCCTCTCCTCCTCCCAATAAATTCCAGCACATGTGAGAGATGCAACCATATAGCCAAACTGGAGGCTAAGCTCTCTCAACTAAGTACTGGCGTAGCCAGTCAGGAGGAGAAGAAATCCACACTCACTACAATTCCAGTCTCACATAGACCTATCACGACAGCAAACCAAACACATAAACACACAAAAACATACACGGAGGTTCTAAATAAAAATCTGCCTAAGCAGCAGAGCCCTCCAAAGCAGACACCCAAGCAACCGCTACCCCTAAATAAAACAAGTGCAGCACATAGCTCACAAAGCCAGTGTGCTGAACAGTCACAGCCCTTAAGGCTAAACAACACACCTGATACACTTGTAATAGGTGACTCTATCGTCAGGCACACTGACGTCCCGCTCACCAGGCTGAACAAGGAGAAGGTCACTGTGAGCTACCTGTCGGGCGCTAGGATCCGCCACATAACACAAACACTCAAGTCACTCCAGGGCAAGTACAAATATGACTCAGTTATTGTCCATGCTGGTGTGAATGACCTGAGACGTACCTCCCTGGACTACATGAAAAGAGACATAGAGGAGCTCTCTGAGCATGTAGCCCAGGCCGGTATGACCCTGACCTTGAGTAGCATCTTACCCTCACCAGGAATGATGCCACAATATGAAGACAAGATGATCAATTTCAACAATTGGCTTAAGTTTTGGTGTTATTCAAAGGGGATCCAATGCCTGTCAGCCTGGGATGACATGCTCGACAAGCCACGATGCTTCGCTAGGGATGGCTTGCACCTGACACTCCTGGGCTTTTGGATATTGGCAAAGGCTCCTGCCACCCCCATAGTGCCTTTTTTAGGCAAGGCTCAAAAGACAAACCCACCTCCATAGGTATCACAAGGGATAAGAAACTAAGAGTAATGCTACTCAATGCCAGAAGTCTAAACCTCAAGATGCATGCACTCGAAACTCTCCTTAGCATGGAGAACATCGATATCTGTGCAGTAACAGAAACCAGGTTCAAGGATCCTGAGAGCACCCCAGCACTACCAGGTTATACCTCATACCATGCTTTTCGGCCTCAAAACTTGGACCGAACCACAACAGGAGGGGGAGTATCAATATTCGTCAAAGATACCCACACCTCCAGGTTGGTGGCACAGCATGAAGCATCAAAGACTATCCATGTGCAACTAACAGTGGGTAAAACTGCCTTCCAGTTTATAGCCTGCTACAGACCACCCTCCCAAACCCAGGAACCCCACTCGGCCTTTCTGAGAACACTGGAAAATATGAAGGTCTCTCCAAACGCCATTATATTGGGCGACTTCAACTACCCAAACATAGACTGGGAGCATTACTCTAGCTCCAACACTCTAGCCCAAAGGTTCCTAGAATTTATAAACTCAAATGCTATGGAACAACTTGTTACCACTCCCACAAGAGGGGAAAACATACTGGAGCTGATCATCACCAACATGGGGGCTCTATGCTCTAGACCAGAAGTGTAACCCTCACTGGTAAGATCAGACCATAAACTAATCTCACTGGATATTCACATCCCGACCCCACCCCCTGCCCAGAAAACCACAGTGAAAAACTTCTCTTAAGCAAATTTCACACTCCTCAAAACCGAGGTGGAATCATACAAAGCCCCCGGGCCTGTGGAAAATATGGCCCAGACTGCAGAATCCTTTATAAACGCATTCTATGAACACCTTCAGGAATGCATGGATCATGCAATCCCAAATAAAACCAAGACCCAATCGTCCAAAGGCAGGCGTCCTGTCTGGTGGACCCCAGCCATAAACAAACTATACAACAGAAGGAGGAAGCTACTACATGATAGAGCAACATCCCAAAAAGGGAAGGCAACTCTGATCAGTATTAGCAAAAAACTACAGGCACTCATAAAATCGTCTAAGGCCAGCTATGAGAGAAAAATTGCACAGGACACTAAGGATAATCACAAGGCTTTCTTTAGTTATGTTAAGAACTTGGATGGGAATTCCCAGATATGCTCAGAATTAGTCCAAAATGACAAAAAATACACCTAACCCACATACATTGCCAACATCCTAGCTGACAGGTTCAGCGCAAACTCCCCCTCCCTCCCCACCAAAAGGGCAAATATCTATCCCAGCAGAGTGCTGCCCCCCTGACATCTCAGATGCTCAGGTAAGTGCCACCCTCTCCAAAGCAAAAAACACACCATCAATGTGACCAGACGGTGTCCCGGGCTGTGTCCTACATGAACTCCAAGAAGAGCTAAACCCAAATATAAAACTACTGTTCAATCTCAGCCTTACTACAGGATATGTACCCAAAGAGTGGCGTACAGCAACAGTGGTCCCTCTCCACAAATGTGGTGCCTCAACGGATCCTGGAAACTATCGCCCCATAAGCCTGACATGCTTGGTCTGCAAAGCTATGGAAAGGATCATCATGGACCTCATAAATAAAGATATTGGGGACCTACAGACACTGGATCCTACCCAGTTCGGCTTTGTTAAGGGCAGACCCTGCCTCTTAAACCTGGTCGATTTCTTTGAAACAGTCACCAAGGCCATTGACGAGGGGAAGGTGGTCCACACAGCCTACCTGGACCTCGCAAAAGCCTTCGATACAATACCCCACTCAGGCATTATAGATAAGCTCACCAGCTTAAATATAAACCCCTATGTCACTAGATGGGTTGCAAACTGGCTTAAGGACAGAACCCACATGGTTAGAATTGCTGGAGCCATGTCAGACTCCAAACAAGTTACAAGTGGCATCCCACAAGGCTCAGTCCTGGGACCGCTCTTGTTCGGTATATATTTCTCAGAGGTACAGGCCAACATGGAAGGACTGTGGCTGACCAAGTTCGCAGATGACTGCAAACTAGGTGCCATAATCGAATCTCCAGCCGACAAAAGCATCCTACAAAAGGGCCTCATAGAAACAGACAACTGGTGCCAGAGCCATGGCCTCAAGCTAAACGCCAAAAAGTGTATAGTCATCCCCTTTGGCAAAAACAAAGTGCCCACAAATTACCATATAGATGGTAATCCATTAAGTACTGAAGAAGTAATTAGGGACCTGGGGACCCAAGTTGATAGCAATCTCTCATTTGAAAACCACATGGCCAAAGTGGTTAGAAAAACATTTTATATAGCCCACCTAATCATGAAGGGATTCACATCTAGATCAGGGGAGGTCATCGTGCCTCTTTACTCATCCCTCATCAGGCCCATAATTTAGTACAATGCCCCTTTTGGGATGTACCTTACCAGACACCTGCAGCAACTGGGAAGACCCCAAAAGTACCTCACCAAGGGGATCAAAGGGCTCAAACAGATGCCATATGCTGCCCGGTTAAAGAAACTCCAGTTCTGCTTAGTGGCATACTGCCTGCTCAGAGATGATCTGTGCCTGACGTATAAAGCCATGTCTAACCCGGAATTAATGGACATGCTGCACCTCAGAAAATCCAAATCCCATCGAGCTACGTGCTCAAGAGACTTGAACCTCAGCACTGAAATAAATAGGACATGCTGGAGGGACAGATTCATAACCCAGAGGCTCCCTTCACTCTTGAATAAAATCCCAGTCCAGGTTAGGCAGAGTCCCTCATTGACTCTCTTCAAGAGGAATCTTGATGAGTGGATGGGAGATCGTAGGTTTACCCCAGGTATCACTTCTGTGTCACTGTTAGACAGAGACACAGTATACTAAACTCGAAAAAGGGCATAGCAAAATTCATTTAAAATGGGTGGTGAAAGCCAAAGACACTCTGGCTGGGCTTATAAATGCCCAAGGGCAGATAGCCTAGTATGAACGTATGAACCTATGAACCTATATACTAGGGCCACCATATAAGAAATTTACAAAACCCGCTCCACATTGAGTCCAGTTGTTAAACACTCACAGGATACGAATTACAAACACAGACACACACTCATACCTGTCATGTCTGGTATTAGAACTCCTACCTAACTAGTTTATTACACTATAGCACTATGCAGTTATAGGACGTGCCACAGACATTACTGGAGTATTCCTTCACCAAAGGTGTATTTCACAGTGAATGACATCAGCAGAATTGCCAAAGTAGGGCATTTGAATTGTAATGAGTGTGACTAGCCTAAAATGCATTGCTCCCTACACAGACATAGAAACACACACAAAACATCCACAACTGCCATGTGTGGGAATAGAACCCCTACCAGCATTCTATATCACACTACAGCATGAAGCTGTTATATGACACACCATGGAAATTATTGGAGTACTCCTTCTCCAAAGGTGTATTTCACAGTGAATGACATCAGCAGGATTGCCAAAGTAGGGCATGTGGATTGTAATGAGTGTGAATAGCCTAAATTCATTGCTCCCTACACATAGAAACACACACAATACATCCACAACTGCCATGTGTGGAAATAGAACCGCTACCAGAGTTCTACATCACACTACAGCATGAAGCTGTTATAGGACACACCACAGGGATTACTGGAGTACTCCATCCCCAAATATGCATTTCACAGTGAATGACATCAGCAACCTTGCCAAAGTGGGGCATTTGAATTGTAGTGAGTGTGGCATTGCTCTTTACACAGACAGACACACACACACACACACACACACACACACACACACACACACACACACACACACACACACACACACACACACACAGTTTCCATGTCTGGGATTAGAACTCCTACGTAACTATTTTATCACACTACAGCAGTATGCAGTTATAGCATGTGCCACGGAGATTACAGGGCTACAGCTTTCCAAAAGGTGGATTTCACAGTGAATGACATCAGCAGCCTTGCCAAAGTAGGGCAGTTGAATTGTAGTGAGTGTGACTAGCTTAAAAATGATTGTTCTTTACACACACACACTTGTCATGTCTGGGATTAGAACTCCTACCTATTTTATCACACTACAGCAGTATGCAGTTATAGGATGCACTGTGGCGATTACTGGGCTACAGCTTTCTGAAAGGTGTATTTCACAGTGAATGACATCAGCAGCCTTACCAAAGTAGGGCATTTGAATTGTAGTGAGTGTGACTATCCTAAAACGCATTGCTCTTTACACAGACAGAGACATACACACTTGCTATGTCTGGGATTAGAACTCTTACCTAACTAGTTTATCACACTACAGCAGTACATAGTTATTGGATGTGCCACAGAGATTACTGGGCTACAGCTTTCCGAAAGGTGTATTTCACAGTGAATGACATCAGCAGCCTTGCCAAAGTATGGCATTTGAATTGTATTGAGTGTGACTAGCCTAAAATGCATTGCTCTCTTCACAGACAGACACACACACACACACACACACACACACACACACACACACACACACACACACACACACACACACACAAGAACACACACACAGTTGCCATGTTGGGGATTATAACTCCTACTTAACTAGTTTATCACACTAGCAGTACACAGTTATAGGACGCGCCAGGAAGATTACTGGGCTACAACTTTCCCAAAGGTGTATTTCAAAGTGGATGACATCAGCAGCCTTGCCAAAGTAGGGCATTTGAATTGTAGTGAGTGTTACTAGTCTGAAAAGCATTGCTCTCTACACAGACAGAAACACACACACACACACACACACACACACACACACACACACACACACAGTTGCTATGTCTGGGATTAGAACTTCTACCTATTTTATCACACTATAGCAGTAAGCAGCTATAGGACATGCCACGGAGATTATTGAGCTACAGCTTTCTGAAAGGTATATTCCACAGTGAATGACATCAGCAGCCTTCCCAAAGTAGGGCATTTGATTTGTAGTGCATGTGACTAGCTTAAAATACATTACTCTCTACACAGATAGACACACACACACACACACACACACACACACACACACACACACACACACACACACACACACAAGCACACACAAACACACTTAGAGTTGCCATGTCTGGGATTAGAACTCCTACCTAACTAGTTTATCACACTACAGCAGTACGCAGTTAATAGGACAGACCACGCAGATTACTGGGCTGTAGCTTTCCCAAAGGTGTATTTCAAAGTGGATGACCTTAGCAGGCTTGTCATAGTAGGGCTATGGAGAGGGCAGTGTGTATGCATGGGCCATAACCCATTCATCTAGAGGTTGACACACCACATGCGGGCACACGCAGGGTTATATTCCACAGGTACGTGTATACAGCTGCTAGATGACTATTTCCTTGTACAGTTATGTTGCACAGTTAGCACTTGCACCACATAGTCTGTAACGCTGACAGATACCGGTGGCTAATATCTACAGTGAGTGACATCTGAACCTCATGTGGTTGTAGCCATTTGGCTGTGTGCTGGGTGAGACAGGCCTCATAATGGATGGCTCCTTGTCAAAGTCACTCTCTTCCACACATCTATGTACATCTACTTTTGGCTTATTATAGTGTGTTGTCCTTGGATATATGTCTGTATTCTTATCCAGTGTGTGTGCAAAGCATGAGTGGTGCATACTAAGGAGTGTCTGCACTAATATCTGCAACTGCCAGATATGTCTGGTCCACTGTTGTTTGCAGACATAGGCTTCATTTGTTTAAGTGTGTGAGCATGCCCTGTATGACCTTTCAGTATGTTGTTGTCTGACATTCCCTTCATTTCTCTAAGTGTGTGAACATGCCCAGTATGCCCTTCTGTATTGAATGTGTGGATCAATTCTAGGTAGTTTGTACTCCAGTGCAGACCATTGTGGTGTACACCTACAGGTAGCAAACTGTTTCTACAGGGTATCAGTCGATCATTTGGCAATATGGGGACAAAGTGTGCAGGGGATAGTGTGTACTGTAGGTGATTGTGTCTGTGCAGCTTCAGCTACATGGTACTGCTGTTAGCAGAGATGTGTACTGTTATACACTGTGATGTTTTCTGTCCTCATGTACTGTCAGGTTGACATTCCTGCTCACAGTAATGTCTTGGGGGACAGGGGTGACTTCAGCTGTGTGCGGTATTGTGGGCAGACACCTACATATTCATAATAGGTTATGCCATTCTGGAGGGGGAGCTGCAGACACTGGCTGCTGGGTCTGTGTATCCAGTTCAGCACCTTGGTACAGTGCTGGCAGAGGATCCCATACTTGTACATCCATCAACATGACAGTATGGCCTCATATTGCTATGGCAATACCTCACAGCTGTACAGATTCACACAGGTTATCTAGCGGCAGGGGCCATGAGTCAGGACATTACCCCTATTGTGGTGTACGGGCAGGTATGTAGCCACCCATTTATATGTTTACAGCCAGGGATATTGTGTGCACACAGCTTTGTGTCAGACCTTGCACATTCCATGCTGCACACACTCCCACCCCCCCCCCGTTATTATATCCTCTTCCTTACATTATGCTTACATTCTCTGATACTTTTCTTAAGGTTATCACCCCATCACAGCTGTGTGTTGGTGTTGGTCCACAGTTCATGCAGTGGGACATGGTGGACATGTTACTGTGGTTTGTCCACATGACCTTGCATATGGCTTATGTGGAGTGTGTTGTGTTGTTGGCAGTACATGTGAGAGACAGGCCCTTGGCAGAAGACTGTGGGCCATTAGGTATTGATGTGGGCCAGATGTAGCAGGCCATTGCATTCTGTCAGTCCTACAGTCTCAGATCACCATACAGTATATTCCCCTGGGGTGACAGGGTAGGTGTGCTAGGTGTTCATGCCAATACCTTCTATCAGTCTTGATCAAGTGCTGTGGATGCTGGCAGGGTGCTACCTACAGCTAGCAATACACCTGCATGGGAAACCTGCACTGCATACTGCATTTTTTCACTATTGCCATATACAGGTGGGGTCATATTGTACCTATTCCCCACAGCAGGGGTACAACTAGAGATGTACCTGTGGGTGGTGTTTGTGTGAGTTGGGTGCACGTGTGCTATGGACACTACTTGCATCTGACACACAAATATGCATTGGTCATTCCAGTTATGCTTGCATGTGCAGGTACATCAGCTGTTTCCCAATACATCAGTCCTACCTCCTTTGTGAGCTGTGAGTGTTTGGACAGACATCACCAGTATCCCCTACTACAGGATGAGATAATGTGATGCATACCTGTATGGACAATTCCAATGGTGTACCCATTTCACAGTGATACAATATATACTATATGTCTGGGGTACTTTCCCCTGTGTACTGCTTGTATATCTAGCCCAACAGCCATGCCATGTCAGTCTTTCAGATGGTGACACATATTACCACCATACATTTACAATGGCTTACTGCTAGCATGTGTTATACTGGTGGTTATTATCTTTGGCACTGCAGTTTTGAGGACTTGTCCCTGTCATCAGCAGCAGTGAGCAATGGCCACCAGGTCTTACCTCAACATGCATACATACTGATCTCTCTCACACAATATGAATCATGCACCAACCTATCACACACATACCTGCATATTTTGCAGATGCTACAACCTATCCTGCTACCTTGGCCACCTCGGTGCATCTGTCCTCCACTGGTATTATACCAACAAGTACATGTTACTACATTTCTACATAGAGTTGTGGGGGGGCAAATCTGACTGTTACGACGTGTGTACATTGGATTGGGGAGGCACACCAGACCATTACTACATTTCTAAATAGGTTTGGGGGGGCACACCTGACTGTTACTACATTTCTAAGTAGGGTTGGGGGGCGCACACCTGGCTGTTTCTACATTTCTACGCTGGGTTGGTGGAAGGGGCACACCTGACTGTTCCTACATTTCTACATAGGATTGTGGGGTACAGACCTGACTGTTTCTACATTTCTACACAGGATTGGGGGGGTGCACACCTGATTATTTCTACATTTCTTCACAGGAGTGAGTGGGGCACACCTGACTGTTTCTACATTTCTACACAGGATTGGGGGAGCACACCTGACTGTTACTACATTTCTACACAGGATTGTGGGGGGGCACACCTGACTGTTATTACATTTCTACACAGGAGTGGGGGGCACACCTGACTGTTTTTACATTTCTACATAGGATGGGGGGGCACACCTGACACTTGTACACATTTGCTATGACTGTACTGGTATGTCAGGTACTCCATTTCATTCTGTATTCTAACCTATTATGCTAACTAGAGGCATATCAATGTACTACTGGTCTTAGCTTTGATTGACCTACATATTAGTTTCTGACTTCCTAACATTCAGAACTAACATTCCACTGACTGACCTGCTGTAGTCTGTCTGTGTAGGCCTGGGAGGGGGTTCTGTGTATCCGGCGTGGCTGACATAGCTCAACAATTTGCTGTAGGAGGTCCCTGTCCACCCTATAGTGCTCTACTATCCCCAGCTGATGTAGCCCCTGGTAGGATACTCTGGGTCTGTACACTCTTCTCTGTCTCCTCACTGTGGGTTGGTCGACAGCATTTACATCCTCACCACTCACAGCCTCTTAAACAAGTTGTTGTATGATAGCTATTGCAGGCCATATCATTTTGTTGTTTGGTTTGTTAAAACATCCCTACTTGTATACACCAATGGTGTAGAGTATGGGAAAAACCAGAGAGGAAGGTGTTTGCATACTTTATAGTAGTTTTCTGGGCTGGTCTGCTGCCTGTGTAATTGACTGATGCTGATACATTTCACCAGCCAGCTATACTAGTTCTCATAGATTACCTTCCTGCTGCTGCTTTCCCTTTCCATTGTCTTCCTGTTTAAGCCTGAGAGTGCACTGTGCAAACACAGTGCTCAAATGTGCACAGAGCTGCTTTTTCCTGATTTACTTTTTTTTTTCTTTAAAACCCGGTGCGCTGCATGCACACCCGCTTAGGCAATGTAAAGAGTATTAGGCAGCCTCAGACACCTCCCCCCCTTGCCTAGCTGTGCAAACCTGAGCCACAGGGCTCCAATCCACTTACAGTATACCTGACACACACCCCTATGATGTCAGCTAACTCCTAGGCTTGCACCAAGCTATTCCTGCTCTTACACTGTTGGGAGCTGACTAGCATGCAGGGGAAATCTGGGATTCACTATCATTCCCCTCATTTGCATAGGATTGTCTGCTAATGGATAGTTACATGTCTCACACTGAGCCTCCCCCCTTAGCAACTACTATTCACTAGCCATGTTGTCTTCTGTCTGCCGTTGACTATAATGGCAGAATTGTGATTTTAGTTAGAATGCTTATTTTTAGGTTTATTTTTTATTTTCCCCGCAATCCCATTTGCATGCTGCTCTACGCTTAAACAGCCGAGATTGGCTAAAAAAATAAAAGTTTTTTTTTTTTTCAACTGTTTTCCATGCCAATGGCCTTATACTTGGCCATTGGCATGCTTTCTAAATGATATCCACCCTTTATTTGGAGCTGTCATGGCTCCGTTTTGGAATTTGCAGAAATGTACTCCGTTACTGGCGGAGTACATTTCTGCAGATTACACTAGTCCTGCAAGGCCAGCTTCCTGGATTGCAAATTCACCTCATTTGCATGGATTTCTCCTGCAAATTATGTAATTTGTATACAGGGGCTGAGTCCATGCAGGAGTGCTCGTGCACGCCCCTACAGGTTATTCCTGGATCACACGGCAGACATATTGCCTGCTGGAGCTCCTGCACTTAACCTGCACACCGTGTAAGCCTTGCAGAATCCGGAGGCATATTCCATTAAAAAGCTAGGCAAACAGATTAAGCATTGTGTGAGACAAGATCAAGAAAGATTTGAAGAAAATTTATAATATAAAAATATTGAGCATAATAGGAAATCTTTTTATAGATACATAAAATGTGGAAGAATTAAAGACGCACAAATTGATAAACTGTGTGCAAATTCTAAAATTTATTATCAGACACAACATATTACAGTTATATTTACAAAATCTTATGCAAAGCAGTTTGGCTCCACAAAAGTGGTGTGACACCCAGGTAACCCCAGATATTGGAATCAAATTAGATTATATCAAAAAAGAACTGTGCAAACTGGATCCATTCAAAGCGCAGGGAAGAGACGGAATTAATAACAATGACCTGAGAAAACTTCAGCAAGAACTTGTGGTACCATTGTATCTATTATTCCCAAGGTCATATAAATATGGGGAGATTCCTCAAGACTTGAGACATGTGCTTATTAAACCTGTCTTTAAGGGAAATGGGAGTAGGACAAACCCAGAATCATATAGACTCTTAAGTCTGCTTTCATATTGTGGATAATTAATGGAGAATGTACTATTGGATAGGTTATTGTCAGAACTGGAAAGGGTGGGACTAGAAACCATATATCAGCATGCATATGTTGAAAACAGATCTATTACCACCTGTAACATGATGTTTTATAACAATATAATAACAGATATGAATGAAAAATTATGCTGTGATGTAATTTATATTGACTTAACTTTAGCATTTGACAGGGTCATACACAAAACACTGGTCAATAAATTAGTACAACTAGGTACTGATGTACCCTTGATAAGAAGGATAGCTGCATGGCTTACAAATAGGAAATGGCAAGTATCATACAGAAACTGGACAGGTGAAATCCAGTCAAGGTGTCCCACAGTGCTCCGTCCTAGGCCCTTACTTGTTTAGATTGTATCTTTCAGACCTAACTTTTTCATCTGAGGTGTTCTAAAGTCTATATGCAGATGACCTGAAATTAGGTAAACTGATTACAAGTGTTATAGATAAGGCATGTCTGCAAAATAGCTTGACTAAACTGACCATTTGGGCACAGGAGAATAATATGCTGATAAATACCTAAAAAATTAAGCATATGAGATTTGGGAGACATGAACTGAAAGGTGAATATTTAATACAGCACACAGTGATTGAAATTGTAGACTCATTTAAGGACCTGGGTATATGGGTAGATTCAGCTATGAGTTTTTCTAATCTTATCAACCAATTGGTTAATGATAGTTATAGAACTATAGGTTGTATAAAATGATTTATAAAGTCTAGGAAATTAAAATTAATGAAGTAATTGTTTGTTAGTTGCATTAGACCCAAAATTGAGTATGGAATAACAATATGGAAACCCTATAAGAAGACAAGCATGAGTAAACTGGAAAGGATACAGCGGAAATACACCAAGGGCATTCATGGATGTGAAAATCTAAGTTATTATGAAAGACTAAGATATCTGAACTTGTGCAGTGTTTCTTACATATATCTAAGAGGAGATCTTATTCAGGTATATAGGGCATTTAGGGACAACTACCTCTGGGAATGTGTGGAGTTATCAAAAAGTACTAACGAATCATCAGGCAACCTTTGTAGAAGATTCTATAGGAATGAGAAGTGTACTAATTGGTTTTCTGACAAAGTAGCTGATGCATGGAATAGACTACCAAATTACATTAAAGTAAGCACTAGTTTACATATTTTTAAGAACAGTCTGGACAGTTATGGGAACAAGTGTTTTGGTATATTGGCAAGCTGGAAGGGCATTTATGTCCGTGCTTGAAATATTTGTATGTATGTATATATGTATTTCATATTGTTAAAACTGTAAGCAGACTTCTGAAAGACTTAGCAGGCCTCAGGTTCCCTTAAAAATAAAATTAAATGATAGGAGTCACCTCAATCAATCAGAGTAAAAAGAACTTGTCTTTCTAGCTCTACACATTCTACTTATTGATTGTTTTTGATGGAAATTCAACTGCTAGAGCTCCCTTTTAAAGATATACTAACTTTACCATGAAACTCTGCCCATGCTAACAGAATTGTGCATTAAAAATAATGTGGTTCCCCAACTGAACACTCCCTCTTGATCTCTCTACCTTGTGTACTTAGTTACAGAGTCCTTTCCACCCTTACAATACCATGAAACTTTGGATTCTTCTCTTACCCTGAATTCTATTAGTATATTATGATGTTTATCTTCTGCCTCTTTCACTTTGTCTGATTAGTTTGCTTTGTTGTTTTGTATATATATATATATATATATATATATATATATATATATATATATATATATACATCCATACACAACATTGTCAGTAAAACTCCACTCTATTCACCCTTGCTATTACACTCAGGCTGTCACCCTACCACTAATTCCCCCCCTTTCATCTACATTTATATCATAGGTTCATAAGCAAATAACAAGCTAGCTGCTGCTGCAGGTCATTTTAAGTCTAACAATTTCCCTTCCAATGGTGAGAATCAAACCCTGTATATTGTGTTGGTGAGGTAAACATCTTTAACCTTTATGCCGACCTCCAACACAATCAATCATACCCAACATCTACCTATTTACTCAGCACACCATAAAACTGTAGTTTCCATCTACACAAACTACAACACCTCTTCCTCATTAAAATAATTCTTACATCGCATCATCCTTCTCTGTTCACATCCCCTACTACACAACTTCCCCTCTAAAATATGTATTACATCACTTCTCCCTTCTCCCTTTGCATCTCTCTTAGCTTTTGTAAACAAGAAATGCAGACTATATTGTAAATATGTTGTCAAGAGGTGTCTGTGATAACAAATATGTTTCAGGACTTTGACAAATAGTCTGTATTCATTTCTCTTGAAGTATGTTCTAAAAAGCATCATCACTTTTTACCTATACAACCCTCAGTTTTCAGTAATATTTTCCTCTTTCTTCTTGTGTTACATGTATCATTACACTCCCAACTCACTCTACACAGTTCCCCCTTTGAGTGCACTCTGCAAAAATAACTCTTGTCTTCCTTCACACACAGCCACTGTACCAACACAGACTTACAGCAAAGAACATAGCAGCCTATCCCTTGCTTCCAACACCAGCCTCCCTACCCTTGACCCATGCCTACCTACACTTATATCCCTCTCACTAACAGCCCCTTGACACCATGCTCATGCACATAGTACAACTCATTATACTGCTCATACATACATAACTTATGCACTATCACAAACCTCTGTATACTAACTATATACCCACCCCTCCTCTAACACTCCAAGCACTAACTAGTCCTCCTACTAGCACAAACTGCATGCTATCACAAACCTCTGTATAATACCCACCCCTCCTCTAACACTCCAAACACTAACTAGTCCTCCTACTAGCACAAACTGCATGCTATCACAAACCTCTGTATACTAACTATATACCCACCCTCCTCTAACACTCCAAGCACTAACTAGTCCTCCTACTAGCACAAACTGCATGCTATCACAAACCTCTGTATACTAACTATATACCCACCCTCCTCTAACACTCCAAGCACTAAGAAGTCCTCCTACTAGCACAAACTGCATGCTGTCACAAACCTCTGTATACTAACTATATACCCACCCTCCTCTAACACTCCAAGCACTAACTATTCCTCCTACTAGCACAAACTGCATGCTATCACAAACCTCTGTATACTAACTATATACCCACCCTCCTCTAACACTCCAAGCACTAACTAGTCCTCCTACTAGCACAAACTGCATGCTGTCACAAACCACTGTATACTAACTATATACCCAGCCCTCCTTTAACACTCCAAGCACTAACTATTCCTCCTATTAGCACAAATCACATGCTATCACAAACCTCTGTATACTACCTATATACCCACCCTCCTCTAACACTCCAAGCACAAACTAGTCCTCCTACTAGCAAAAACTGCATGCTGTCACAAACCTCTGTATACTAACTATATACCCACCCCTCCTCTAATACTCCAAGCACTAACTAGTCCTCCTACTAGCACAAACTGCATGATATCACAAACCTCTGTATACTAACTACATACCCACCCCTCCTCTAACACTCCAAGCACTAACTAGTCCTCCTACTAGCACAAACTACATGCTATTACAAACCTCTGTTTACTAACTATATACCCACCCCTCCTCTAACACTCCAAGCACTAACTAGTCCTTCTACTAGCACAAACTGCATGCTATCACAAACCTCTGTATACTAACTATATACCCACCCCTCCTCTAACACTCCAAGTACTAACTAGTCCTCACACTAGCACAAACTGCATGATATCACAAACCTCTGTATACTAACTATATACCCAGCTCCTCCTCTAACACTCCAAGTACTAACTAGTCCTCACACTAGCACAAACTGCATGATATCACAAACCTCTGTATACTAACTATATATCCACCCCTCCTCTAACCCTCCAAGTACTAACTCCACCAAATCTATTGTTACCAGAGCTCATCATCTCTGTAACACTTGTCATCTACACCTCTTCATCTTAAAACAAAATAAGCTATACTACAGACCAGGAGCACAAAACTAATATTGAATCCAAAAGTGGATTCCTGGTCAGTATTTTCACTTCACTCCAACTCTGGGGAGACATCTACCCTAACCTTTGCCTGGTTCAAGACCCAGTCATAATTACCACCTCAACCAGTATCCTCTCAGTACTACTGAAATAAGCATTGCAGAGCAAAGGGTTAACATTTATCAATATTAACCTTAGCTGCAACTCCAACAATGTTGCTTATTTGCATAGAGTCATATCACACAACATCCCTGACATACTAGTAACTACCATGATCTGGTTAAAAGCCGCTATCAAAGACACACAAATCTTCTGCTGGTATATAGCTCATCTAGAAACAATCACATAGGCAAAAAGGCAGGTGAAGGAGCTACAACTAACTAAGCATAGTTTTGTATCAGCACAACCAGTCCTATTTTAATAATACAGACATTCTCATTTCCTTTCTTAAACCTTATCTCATATAAGAACCCATGTATTACTACAGTGCACATCCCTTCAGGAAATAACATCCTCATTATTGAGAGCATGTTATCCTGGGTATTCATCAATATACCACATGAACCCCTAATCTTAGGAGGCTTTAATAGAGACTGATTCAAAATTATATATAAAACCCATACTATAAGAATCAACCTATATGGCTTTAAACAACTAATAGCAACTCCAACTATATACAATAAATCCACTAGCAGATCTTCAATCTTAGACGAAACTGTCATCACACCCTTGTAATATCTTCACCATACATATCTTCTCTGATACCTTAAGTGCCTATTTACCCAGTTTTATCAATAGAATCCCTAGCCACTCCCCTAAGCAACACCACTTCAACTAAGTGTGCAACCTAACTAGCTTCATTGCAGATGCTTTTACTTCCGCAGTATAAACTTATACCTGCATATTTTTAAAAACACTGCATTCAGCTGAAGAAACATTCAGACTTAATAATAATCTTCCCTGGTACTCTAAATGAACTTGCCTCCTTGAGAAAGAAAATAGTTAAACTGAACTCTGCTCCTTGGCTATCATTCAAAATTAAACCACTAATGAGACTATGTGACAAAGCCTGGAATTCATGGCAAACTGAAACAAATCAAGAAAATGTACAACTGGCTCACATATGAAGGTGTAGATAATACTCTGCAGTGCTATTTGCACACCAAATCCCTTTTGGCAATATGAGCACATGCAAGATGAGCAGTTTTGCCATAGAGGAAAATATTTACTCATGGTATCATAACAATGCCCTAGGATGCCTTAATCTCTGTGTATGCCACAAACATTGCTAGAAGAAGTCCTTTGCAGGATAGGTATTCTTGGTAGACCTAGTTACTGAGGTGAGACATTGACAGCAGCTGATGATCAGCTGTGGGGGAGCAAAAAAGAAAGGCCAACAAAAGATTATTAGCCTCACATTCCACCAGTATGATGTCACTGCACTTTGAGGAAAAAGAGGATTGTTCCTCTGTAGCAGCTTCAGTTCTTTGACAAGTGTATCTTTATACACATTTCTCTTCAACAGAGCTGCCTTAGTTGTCCAACTTCCCTTGTTGATTATCAGAAATATAGTGAGTTGCCCTGTTGAATCAATATTTACTGATCCTGTCTTCACTAAATGTAAGAAAATTATGTTTTGAATTGTGCAATATAAAGGAATGCATGCTGTTCTTGTGTCTGCCTGTGTGTGTGTGTGTGTGTGTGTGTGTGTGTGTGTGTGTGTTAATGGGTGCTTGTGTGCGTGTGCGCATGCGTTATGTGTTTGTATGTGAGTTACTGGGTGCGTGTGTGTGTGTGTGTGTGTGTGTGTGTGTGTGTGTGTGTGTGTGTGTGTGTGTGTGTGTGTGTGTGTGTGTGTGTGTGTGTGTGTGTATCTGTGTCTGTGTGCCTGTGTGTGTCTGTGTGTGTGTGTGTGTGTGTGTGTGTGTGTGTGTGTGTGTGTGTGTGTGTGTGTGTGTGTGTCTGTGTATGTGTGTGCCATATTACAGTAAAACCACTTCATTTCAAGGGACCAAAGACTTTTTCTCAAGGTGCAGTGACCTCAGACGTATATAAAGGTCATTGTTGCATGGGCACAGCCTGACATGCTGTTGACTGGTGCATCAGAATGTAGTCTTGATTTGAATAGACTATGTTGGTCCCTTTAGTTTCACCAATACTGGTTTGCTGGATTTGAAACTAGTATAAAGGCCTGATTTTCCTTGCTATGACTTTAGATATGCATCTGTTAAAGTACAGTTACACTCAATCAGTCAAGAAACACAAGGCGTCCATCTTCTGTAGTTTATTACTTTTCTATTTCAACAGTTACAAAGATAAAGCAAGCACTGTTGCTTAGTTTTCCAAGTAAAATAGTTAAGAAATATATAATTAACATATCCTCAGAAGATGAGAATAAATTACTCCACAAATCATATGTGATAGAATATCTAAGTCTGTGAATGCAGATGGCAGAAGCAGATAACATCCTTTCCATTATCTAGCTAATTGTACTGCCTAATATCCTCTAAATGTGCTGTGCTATCTACTAAATACTAAGGAGATACAGGTTCATAGATGTGTACTAGGCTAATGGCCCTGGAGCCTTTACAAGCATAGTCCATAGGATTACCCTGGCATTGTGCCACCCGACATTAGTTCCCAGTGCCTCTGTCGAGTAGAGCCACTGGAGTGATCCCAGGGGTGAATTTTCTATTTCTCATCCACCATCAATATTTCCCTTGAAGATGGCCAGTTAGGTGCTCTGTTTGACATGTATGGGAAGTCTATTCCATAGCATGGGCAGTCTCTGGGTTATGAACCTGTCCTTCCACCCCATTGTGTTGATTGTGGTAATGAGGTTGAGGTCTCTTGAGTGTGTGGTGCGTAGGGATTGGGATTTCTTTTGATGTAGCATTTCTAACAGAGCTGGATCAGACATGGCTTTGTAAGTCAAGCAGAGATCACCTCTAAGTAGGCAATATGTGACAGAGGATAGTTGGAGTTTTTTGAGTCTGTCCATATAGGACAACTGTTTAAGGGCTAGGATCATCTTTGTGAGGAACTTTTGTGGCCTCTGCAGTTGTTGCAGGTGTCTAGTGAGGTGTATGCCAAATGGGGCATTGTACTCGATGATTGGCTTAATGAGGGAAGAGTAGAGGGAAACAATGACCTCTTTCTTCCTGGATACAAAACCCTTAGTATTGAGATGTGCCACATGAAAGGACCTTTTGACCACAGTGGCAATGTGGTGGTCAAAAAAAAGGTTGCCGTCAACCTGTGTTCCCAGATCTCTTATAATGCCTTCTGTGTTTAGAGTACTATCATTGATGTGGTAATTCATGGGAACCAAGTTTTTCCCAAAGGGGATGATGACACGTTTTTTGGCATTGAGCTTAAGGCCATGGTTCTGACACCAGTCGTTGGTCTCAGTGAGGCCTTTCTGCAGGATGCCAACATCACTTGGGGAGTTAATAATAGCTCCCAACTTGCAATTGTCTGTGAACATTGTCAGCCAGAGTCCCTTCTTGTTGGCCTGGACTTCAGAGAAGTAGATACCAAACAGGAGAGGACCCAGGACCGAACCCTGTGAGACTCCACTCGTGACTGGTCAGAAGTCTGACTTGGAGTCAGCTACTTTCACACTGTGGGTTCTATCTGTGAGCCAGTTTGCAATCTACCTAATGATATAGGGGTTGATGCCTAGCTTAGTGAGTTTTTCTATGATTCCTGAGTGGGGAATGGTATCATAGGCCTTGGCCAGATCACAGTAAGCTGTATGAATCACCTTGCCTTCATCCACAGCTCTGGTGACTGACTCAAATAAGTCGACCAGTTTGAGCAGGCATGATCTACCCTTCACAAAACCAGGTGGCTTGCTTTCAGCTGTTTGGTTGTTTAATCCATGTTTGTTGAAGGCATGCTGATTCATCCTGAGTTTATTTTGCTGAAATCTTTGTAGAGGGAGAGTTGTATAATCATGTATTGGTGAGTTCTGGGTAGTGCAAAGTTAGTGCTCCTCAAAGAGATGGTGAGATAGGCATTTCATTGCCTGTTGATGATGACCCTTTCTATGTGCTGCAGTAGTCTCATAGAGAGAATAATAAAGTGTAAGGATGTAAAGAGGCTTGCATCTCATGTGGGTACAGGGGACTTACCCATACAAAATTGCTTGTTGTTTTGTCACACTTCCTCAGTAATTCAGCAAGTTGATGACATGCATTCTGAAAATGTACGTACTTGAAGCTACAGTTCATAAACATCTGTGACCTGACAAGTCTAATATGTGCTTTGTGTTTGTATAGAACCATAAAGGATGCAGGCAGCAGTCTTGTTATTTCAGATATTTGCTTTATAGAACTAAGAGTATAGTGTCTTAGTCATGTTTTATAACCTGCAGTACAGGTAAAATCTGTCCAAGGTAGCTGTTAGCACCTTTACATCATTTATGTTCTTGCCTATGCTAACCATTAAAGCAGCAGTTATTCAAAATAATTGGCGTCATACCATATTTGCTGTCTTCTTCAGTCAAGAGCATTACTTCTCACTGCTTTGGATGCTTTCTGTGTTCGGCTATTAATAAATGACAATTCGTTTAATTTCTGCATCAATGTAGTCCAGACAAACCTGCAGGGAAAAAAAAAGAGCAGCATCTTAGCATACCTTGCATATACAGAATAAAATATTCTGTGCATAGTATGGAAAATGTTTTGCAGCTCCTTAGAAAATATTATGAACTAAACAAAGTCAATGCTATTAATTCTGTTGTGCCATAATTTGGCTATAGCAACATTAACATTCAAACATATAAAATATAAATCATCCATTCACTCAGGAGTATGGATGGTATTCATAGTCATTGCACTCAGGAGTATGGATGGTATTCATAGTCAATGCACTCAGGAATATGGATGGTATTCATAGTCAATGCACTCAGGAGTATGGAGGTATTCATAGTCAATGTGCAAAGGAGTATGGGTGGTATTCATTGTCATTGCACTCAGGAGTATGGGTAGTATTCACAGTTATTGCACTCAGGCATATGGGTGATATTCATAGTCAATGCACTCAGGTGCATGGGTGATATTCATAGTCAATGCACTCAGGTGTATGGGTGATATTCATAGTCAATGCACTCAGGAGTATGGGTGGTATTCATAGTTATTCCATTCTATATTACAGATGGTATTCATTGTCATTGCACTCAGCCATAGGGGTAGTATTCATAGTATTCATAGCCGTTGCACTCAGGAGTATGGGTGGTACTCATAGTCATTGCACTCAGGAGTACAGATGGTATTCATAGTCATTGCGCTCATAAGTATGGGTGTATTCATAGTCATTGTACTCAGGAATATGGATGGTATTCATAGTCATTGCACTCAGGAGTACAGATGGTATTCATAGTCATTGCGCTCATGAGTATAGGTGTAGTCATTGTACTTAGGAGTATGTATGGTATTCATAGCCATTGCACTCAGGAGTACAGGTGGTATTCATATTCATTGCGCTCATGAGTATGGGTGTATTCATAGTCATTGTACTCAGGAGTATGTGTGGTATTCACAGTCATTGTACTTAGGAGTACAGGTGGTATTCATAGTCATTGCACTCAGGAGTATGGATGGTATTCATTGTTATTGCACTCAGGAATACTAGTCATTGCACTCAGGAGTATGTGTGGTATTTGTAGTCATTGCACTGAGGAGTACAGGTGGTATTCATAGTCATTGGACTCAGGAGTACAGGTGGCATTCATAGTCATTGCACTTAGCTGTATGGGTGGTATTATAGTCAATGCATTCAGGAGTATGGGTGGTATATATAGGTTCATAGGTTCATAGGTTGGTACTAGGCTATCGGCCCTAAGGCCTATGCAAGCCTAGCCATAACAATTCACTGGAAATTTCTTCCCACAATATTTACTTCTCTGTCATTGCACTCAGGAGTACAGGTGGTATTCGTAGTCATTGCAGTCAGGAGTATGTGTGGCATTTATAGTCATTGCACTCAGGTGTATGGGTGGAAGTCATAGCCATTGCACTCAGGAGTATGGTTGGTATTCGTAGTCATTGCACTCTGGAGTACAGGTGGTATTCATAGTCATTGCACTCAGGGGTATGGGTGGTATTCATAGTCACTGCACTCAGGAGTATGGGTGGTATTCATAGTCAATGCACTCAGGAGTATGGGTGGTATTCATAGTCACTGCACTCAGGAGTATAGGTGATGTTCATAGTCAATGCACTCAGGAGTACAGGTGGTGTCACTCCTACTTTCGACACAATAGAAGATTCTTCATGGGTTCTTTTCAAGCAGCTTTATTTTATACAAACACATCAGGATAGAAGTTTACTGACTTTAACTTAAGTAACTTATGTACAAAACTACCTGTTCATGCTTACTATGCATGCATGCTATACATGCTTACTCTCTAGCTCTACTGTCAAAATGGCATGAGGAATGGCTCGTGCCTGACATTTATACATGCACATTACATTTTTGACATGCATCTTAAAGACACAGCACACACCATGTGCACTCTGATCTACATCCTCCCTCTTGAAAAAAAAAACATGCAATGTTATGAATCTATTTGGCATGCAGATATCACACAGTTCTCTATCATGCATTTACACATGATAAGGAACATGCATACACAGTTAAGTCCATGTTGCTTCATAGTTCATACTGGCCTGGATACTCATCTATATTGTGTGACATAAAACTGGGAACTGGACTTAGCAACTGGAGGTGTCTGTGTAAAATGTTCGATCTTAGAATTGTCTGAAACATCTTAAGGAATGGAATCAGAGGTAGGAACACACTCTGGAATGGGAACAACATTTAGTTCACTCTGAGATCTAGAGTCTGTGTCATTAAAACAATGTTGTGATGATGATTCTAGTAAAGGAAGTAAATACCTGCAGTTTCTCCTGTACTCCATACCCTCCAATTCTACAAGGTATGATCTCAGCTCCACACCTATAACTGTAAGTGGACCAATCCAGTCGAAACCTTTCACCATTTGTATTCTTACTGTTTCTCCTTCCCTCAACGGATGAAAATATTTGCTTGATTTATCATAACTGGACTTCTGGGTCAAACTATTCTTGAATAGTTAAGTCTTTATAGTTCTATTGTACTTAGCTTTAGGCCTCAGTAAACTGGAACTAATAGGTAGTGTCATTCTGGTTTGCCTGGAAAGTCATCTTTGAGCAGGTGAGTCAAGAATATCATCACGGGGTATGTTTCTGAGATTAAGCAAATTCAGAAAGACATCGATATTGTTATGCTTTGACCTTTCAAGTAAGTGCTTTGAACTCTGCACTGCACATTCAGCTAGACCATTTGACTGTGGATATTCAGGATTGCTAGTAACATGTACAAAGTCACATTCTCCTGCAAATTTCTGAAACAACTGACTAGTAAATTGAGCACCATTGTCAGAGATAACTTTGTGTGTACTACCGTGGACTGAGAAATGATGTTTCAACTTAGTAATAACAGTAGTGGATGTTAGGTTAGGTAGTAAGTCAATCTCAAACCAGTTCGAATAAGAGACTACCAATACTAAGTAATGCTGATTGTTCCACTCGAAGATATCAGTGGCTACTGACGACCAAGATAGTTCAGGAACTTGACTTAACTGAAGTGGTTCTCTTTGCAAATGTGATCTGGTACTATTGCATACTGAACAAGAAGAAAGTATCTTATCAATGTCTTTCAGTAATGAAGGTCAAAATACTAATTCTCTTGTTTTTCTCTTACTCAATGTGGAACCTGGGTGACCACAATGCAAAATCTGGATATATTCTTGTTGTATGGAAGATGGAACAACAGTTTTAGGACCTTTGAAAATAATGCCATCTTCCATCAACATTTCACCTCTGTAAGGGAAATAGGTTTGCACTTTAGGTGGTACACTAGATTCCGTTGACGGCCATCCAGCATTAATGTAATGATTGAGTTTTTGCAAAATTGGAGCAGTCTTTCTGTGATCTCTTAACACATCAAGCTAGTTGTAGAAAAATTATGCACTGCCATCATGTCAAAGTCAATATTATCTGCTTCAACCTGTTCCATCATATCTCTGGGTGATCTGGATAAGGTATTAGCCAGATAGAGTAGTTTGCTTTTTGTACAGACCATTTTGAAGTTGAACATTTGTAATTTGAACATCATTCTTTGTAATCTTGCTGGAGCTGAATGTGGTCAGTTTCAATCCAAATAGCTCGACCATAAATATAATCATGAAACTTGAAGCATGCAAATATTATTGCCAATCTGAACATATTGCATCTCAGTTTGGTTAAGTGTTCTAGATGCAAAGGCTGGTAGTCTGCCCTCTTGAAGTATAACTGCACCAAGACTGAATATTGAAGCATCACAGGAAAGAGTGACTGGTTTATTCACATCATAGCATCTTAATGTAGGTGGAATGGCAATTTTCTGCTTGAGGTCTTCAAATGCCTTCTGGTGGTGGTCTAACCATGACCATGCAACATTTTTGAGTGTCAGCTCTCTTACAGGTGCTTTCACTGAACTCTGGTATAAACTTGCCTAAATAGTTGGCCATGTCTAGGAAACGCTGTAGAGCTTGAATATTGTCTGGTGCTGACATCTCAGGGGTAGCTGCTTGCTTGGTCAGGTCTGGTCTTAAGCCAGTACTGGTAAATAAATGACCTACATATGTAACTTCTGGTTGCCTGAATTTGCACTTCAGAGGACTGAGCTTCAAGTTTATAACATATGCTGTGTCTAGAACTCTCTTTAGGTTTCTGTCATGCTCTGCTTCACCATTGCGTCCAACTAGTAAATCATTTACGATTATGGCACAAGGATAACCCCAAAAAATTAGCTTCATTGCATGCTGAAAGACTTCACTTGCGGAATTTATTCCAAATGGCATCATTAGGAAACTGTATCTGCCAAATGGGGTACCAAAAGTGGTTAGTAATGAGGATTTGTGAGCAAGCATCACTTGCCATAATGAACTTTTTGCATCCAAGACAGAAAAGACTGTGGCATTTGGTATTAGGGCTGCAACTTCTTCAACTGTGTGCAGTGGTTGATACAGTCTCTTCAATGCTTTGTTCAAATCTCTTGGGTCAATGCATATTCTGATTTCTTCTAAGCCTTTTTTGTGAGCTGCTACCATAGATGACACCCATTCAGTTGGTTCTGAGCCTGGACAAGTCACACCTTGCTGCACCATTTTATTCAAATGAGCCTTGACTTTATTCTGCTTAGCTATCAGAACTCTTCTTGCCAGTCTGACTACTGAAGTGACCTCTGGGTCTAGCTTCATGGAATACACAACTGGAAGTTTGCCCAAATTGTCATCGAAACAATCAGCATACTCTTGGAAAATGGCTTCAGAAAAATTGGAGCTAGAAGATTTTATTTATTTTATTTTACATTTGTTTACCAGGAAAATCTAACTGGACACAGGTCCTTTTTCAGCTGAGGCCCAGGGAGAAAAGCTCCAACATTAAGTAATAGAAACATTGTATAGGTTACAATAATACAAGGAAATTCCCATAGGAGTTCACACTTAGAATTAGCACAAAAAAGCAATACAAATCTGTAAAGGTTATGTTAACATAATAAGAGACATAAAAGTATATACATTTAAATAATGAGGAAATGCAGGTTACAGTACAGGTGGATTCATAGGTCTGAGGAAGAAAGTAAAGAAGTACCTATGACTGACATGTGGGTAAGAGATACTAGGTTAGAGTTAGCCAGGAGAGTTGCATAGGATGCACTTATGTGATGAACTTCTTTGGTCAAAGAAAGCAGATTCATTCTCAGACTATCTTTGAGACCCAAAAGGACTATACTGGTCTTCAGACTACATAGAATAACAAGTTGTAACTGTTCTTGGCCAAATAACATGAAAACATCACTGAGTCTTCAGTTTGAATTTCTTCACCTCCATAAGCAGCAAGTTTTGCATTACTGGCCACATTGAGTTATTCATTAGTTTTCATTTTAGCAATTGTGCCTGCTGATATAACATTACACTTTGAACCAGTGTCTACTTTAAGCTCTGTGGATTTACCATTAATCCGGACAGTACAAAACACTTTGTTCTTTGCCAGTAAATTCACTACATCAACTCTTTCACCAAGTACTGATACACTATCTACATAGAAAGTGGACTGCTGCATCTCTACTTGATCAACTCACTTTTTTGTGTGAGCTTTCTTCACAACTAAGTGCGGTTTATTTGATTTGCAAAACTTTTGAAAATGGTTCCATTTTTACACTTGTGACATTGCTGACCTAATGCTAAGCATTTCTCTCTTTTAGACTCATGATTTGCATCACAATTGTGACAGTTAACAATAAAGCTGGACTGAGTTTTGATGATTCATGATTGTACTGCACTGAGGATGCTCCTTTAACTGAACTAGTATTAGAACTTGCTGGAAAGCTACATGATTTCCCTGCAGAGCCAGCAGGGGCTGTGGCTGCCATGTGTTTAGGCCTACTTCTCTTTGCCATGTGTTGCATACTATCTACATTTGTTCTGGAGCCTGCTGAAACCATGCTCTTGTCACTCGCAAGCATACTTGTGTGGCTTTTTTGTCACTTCATGGATCTGACAAATATCTAAGGCTTTATTAAATGTTAAATCACTGTCACGAAGAAAGATCTTTCTCACAGCAGCACTATTAATACCACACATGAGCCTGTCCTTTATTAACTCATCTTATAAGTCACCAAACCGACATGTCTTAGCTTTGTTTCTCAAGTCAGTTATATAAGCTGCAAAAGTTTCCTCGGGTTTCTGATCTCTTGTGTAAAACAAATGCCTCTCTAATGTAATATTTGTCTGGGGGTTACACATCTCTCTGAACTTGCAATTCAAACACTCAGGGTCTTCCATTGATTCAGCCTGTACAACAATATGATGATTTTCACCTTCTCCCTCATATACTACTGGTGCATACACAAATGAATGCTTTCTTTTTACGGTCTCTGAACCAGCTAGGTTTAACAAAATGAATGCCTTGGTGCATGCATCTTTATCTGAATAAGCTACTTGTATAAAAATATTGTGGTCTTGCTCAGATATTCTCCACTTCTCTGCAATATTCTGATCAAACACAAGTGGTAAGGGCTTTCAAAATCCATCTGCCATATTAACACATACCAGTGAAGGGTTTTGCAAATAAGCATGAACGCATACACATACACTTATGCCAGGAATTTATACCAGTATTTGTAACTTTGCCCAATAGCACAACAAGCCTCTGTATAACTGAGCTTTGCAAAATAGATTTCTCTCGGGCACTGTAATACTCTTGAAATTATTGTATTGCAAGAAATTACCTCATCAGTGCAAGAAACATTAAACAACTGCACGATGCAAGCCTCTATGTAACTGGACTTTGCTATATAAGTCTCTAGGGCACTATAACACTGTTGAAATTGTTGTCTTGCAAAAGTAATTTACCATTTTAAGAAACATTTCAAATAACTTCAGAATGTGAATGAACTAGGCAAGAGAAGCTCAGAGCCAATAACATTTTGAAGTAATTGCACTTTGCAAATAAACTGTACACAGCATACTGAAATTTCCCCAAAATGGTGGTACCTTGCTAGACAACTCTTTACAGTGCAAGAAACATTCTGTAGTGGTGGCACTTTGCAAATAGACACATCTACCACAAGAAACTTTTCAAAATGGTTATACTTTGACTGTACTTCACAAAATAGTTGCACTTTGCACACAAATAAACTCTTTGGAATACATACACAGTAATATGCACACTATAATCACTTTTACATACTTTGAGATACTTCAAATAACTTCAGTTATGCTCTTGATACAATATGAAGCCATAGTTATGCCAAAACACAGCACTTTGCCAAAAAGCATGCAGTCACCTTGCTTTATTTATTCTTAATGTGCCCTTTTTTCCCTTATTATATTTGTTTTGCTCGTTTAATCTCTTTTCATGCCCAGCGTACTTTTATTGTGCTCGTTTTACTCTAAACATGCCCAGTTTTGCCTTAAACATGCTTGTTTTGCTTTTCTGATAATTGTTTTGTCAAATGTCAGTATTTTAAACATTCCCCTTAGTTAATAAACTTTTTGTGCCTCCCGCTTGTTTAATAATGCAGATTGTGCCCTTGTAATGCTCCATTCTATCTTTTTATATAATAGTTTGTGCGTATTTTCATTACCTTTCATTCTTTTCTGGCTCTTTTTCATGCTCATTTCTCTTAATTTACCTTCACTGTCATCAATGCACCTCATGGCTCCACATATTATTCTCTGCCATCCCAGTTCTTACACCATGTCACTCTCCTACTCTGGACACAATAGAAGGGTCTTTGTGGGTTCTGCTTAAGCAGCTTTAGTTTATACAAACACATCACAATAGTAGTTTTCTGACTTTAACTTAAGTTACTTGCATACAAACTAACTGCTGGAATTATACATGCTTACTCTCTGGCTGCTCTCTCAAAATGGCACTAGGAATGTCATGTGCCTAACATTTATACATGCATGTTACATCTTTGACATACTTCTTAAAGACACTGCACAGACCATGTACAATCTGATCTACAGGTGGTTATTCATAGTCATTGCACTCAGGTGTATGAGAGATATTCATAGTCATTGCACTCAAGCATATGGGTGGTATTCATAGCCATTGCACTTAGATAGAATGGGAATTTGCACAGGTTCTGCCTAATTGCAGCCAATGTGCAGTTTATGGAAAGCAGCTGCACTTATGTGCAACAGTTTTATTGTGTTTTGGAAGAATATATACAAATAAGATAGTAATGACATGCGAATGAGGACCAACTGAAAATTCTGTAACTATCATAAGTAAGGCCGCTTTCCTGCCTCTGAGTGATTCATAGTTACATTTTTATGCACATCAGTGCTACACACAAAAGGATTATAAAAAGAACAGTTGTACCTTTTCCATCTATGTTGCATTCTGAGGATATGCTTGATGTATCTGCTAGCCTGTTTTTCTCCTGTTGTGAGCTGCATACTTCATTTGTTCCAAAACTGTAGGACCATTGGCCAAGAAGAAGACGTAAGCATTGATTAACACATTTCAACTTTGCTGACTAAGAATGTCTCAACAGATTTGGAATGGACATGAATACATTATGGGTTTTTGTGCCTTTGTATCTCCATCAGATGAAGACTTGGGGGATGCATGGTCTTCCTATACCTGTGGATATGAAGGAATATATAGCCCTCACTATACTTGCTGCAGGGACTTTCCATAGACAGCTGGGGACATGTTTTGTATCTCACAGGCTTCTACTTCAAGGATATTTTGGTAGATATAATACATTCCCTTTGTATATGTAGATCAGTAAATCTAATTCCCAGTGTCACCTCTGAACCAGTCCAATACTATGCATGCCTTCTATGCGGTGGTACCCTTCATGGGTGAGATACAATGTACCCATGTTTCCATTAGGGTTCTAACTGGACCACATGGTATGTAGTACCAGAACAGGAAAAACTATCATTCTATCAACTGACAGGTAGTGTGTGGAATACGTGGGGAGGCGGCATCACTAACATACTGGTCCAGTATCCGGAAAGTATCCAAAATTGTCATATCTAGCACACACGCTTTCTTTGCCAGGTTTTTCTACATGGAAGGTTTCTGAGTGTTCACCTTGTTGGTAATGGCAGACTTTTTCTAATCCCAGTAATTTCTGTAGGCAAATATGTATTGAAAAATGTATTACTGAGTAAAATGCATCCTTTTTTGATGTGCCTCCCACCCCGTTTTTGTTTTGCAGGTGATGCAGGCCACCCTCTGGTACCATCAGTCCACAACTCTAGGACAGCTGTTGACACTTCATTGCCACTCTGTGCTAAGCATGGATTGTCACTGAGACAGTGTTTGACCTGCTGAAAGCCTTTTTCCATTGCCTGGATGAGCCTGGGACTATACTTTAATATGACCCTCCTAATGAATGCAGGATCTTTACAGCATGTCGCATTCTGCCCAATATGATAACGCTTTGATCTAGTTTGTGACTACCCCATGATGGCAGTCTATCTCCTGCTATCATTCCATCCACTAGTGTTGATAGTGATGGTGGTGAGCCAATGGCAGTAGCACCATAACACCAGTAGCAGGCTGTTGCACAGTATATGGCTACACATGCAAAGAGGCAACATCTACCCCACAACTATGGGCCAAGACATTTACTACAAGAAAGTAAAACAACAACAAGAACATAGATAACAGAAGATGCAAGCAGTAATAATTGTGCTGTGTAGTGCATGTTCAATTGCCACTGCACATCAGACATTTTTATTTTCCTCAGAACAAACTTGTTTCTTCAGAAAGTTAATCCAGTCATCATTTGTACAGAGCTGAGGGTTAAGTGGCAATAGTGCAAGCTTTTTTCTGACAGGATTACAAAGGAAAGTGTATTACGTAATGAACAGGGCTATTGGGAAAGAACTCCCTGCAGTGACCACTGCACTTTCCACAAAGTAAAGATTTTTTTTTTGGTATTGTCTAATCAATGTTGTTCAAATGTAATGAAGAATTATACATGAATATCAATAGCTGGAGAGTGACTGTAGGGTGAGTGATGACTTTTACTTACTGAGAATTGACAACTTAAATATCACAGGTGTCATACATGATCTCCCCTAAGGACAGTGTGTGAGATGGTCCCACAGATAATAAGTAAGTGCTGGCCTGTGTGTTTGTTGCTGAGATTTTGTGATGGTGATGCCAGGATCTACTAGATGCAGGGAACATTTAGACACTGATTTGTATGTGCAGAACCTAGATCATGACTGAAAGGTTCTATTATATGTTGTGGAAGTCTGATGAGGCCTTGCTGCCTTCATTTAGGTTGCTTCCCCCATAATCACAGTACTGTTTTATTCAGGTACATATGGAGTCCAGCTTACTCTTCATCCAAACTTGAAGATAGTACCCTGTCTATGTCCAGGTATGTCTCCCATGTGTGACTGGTAAGTCATTTCTATTGTATACATGGAGGCAAACATGTATGCAGTGTGTGCAACTATGCTATACATGAGGATCATCATGGCATTGCCCCTGGCCTCCACCATCTCATTGTACTGGTGAATGTACTCAAATATACCCTGCAATACTCCAAATATCACTATCTGACAGGATATTTCCCTGTACCTAACCTATGATATGACACACTTAGTGATGAGCAGCCAAGGTCTTGTCTGTCTCAGGGGCTAGTGCAACATGCAACTGTGTGCAATTGTCCTCAGCCTGTGTCATGAATATGTGAGTTGACATCATAATCAACAGCCATTCTGTTGTCAACATCAGCCTGCTGCCACAGGAAGTATAATTTTTTTGTGCTGACCATGTTAAGAAATATGTGAGTATATAGTTAATGTGACTTGTGACAGATGATATGATGTATCCAAAAATACATCACAGTCATGCTTACAATGCAGAGATGGTAGACTTTGTGCCAGAGCTGATGTGGATGGTCCACTTGATGATGAAAAATGTTAAGAATTTTAAGCAGAGTGTTATCACCACCATAACATAGTGAAATTAGCTACAGTCTAACCTTCAATAATGCATGTTTGTGGTTGCTGCAGTGGTCTAAAAGTACCAGGGACCATACCACATTTGATGATTCCAGGGGCTTCTTCATTTGTTTCAAAGTCAACACCTCTTTATAGAGAGAAGACTTTCCTCTTCTGGTATTAAATGTTGCTGTGTGGAAGAGTCACCATCTGTACTGTTATGGTCAATTGCATTCTGCCTAGCCTTTGTCCTTGCACATCCCATCATGTAATTTGCTCTTTTTTTACACTGTGCCAAGGTATGATTCTTTCTCTCTACAACATTAATGCCAGCCACTACTTTTTTTCTGTGCCTTAACTTCCTCTGCCTGTTGTGAGCCAAAAACACACTTCCCATATTTCCTCAAAGTATCCATAAGGAAGTGGATGTCCTCCAGACTATGGTTGCCTTCTGTGTGTCTTGCGACATGCTGCTGTAGCATTTCTAACCTTTAAGCACATACTGGGCCAGCATTAAACCAGTCTCCCACTCTTTACAGTTAAGTTTTCAATGTTTATATCATTCAGACTCATAATAGACATCAATCTGCTGCTCTGTGGATTACTTTAGAGTTGTGAGTCTTCAGCTATGTGGCAGTACTCAATGTCATGTTAACAGTTACTGAAATTATTAAAATCTATAGCTGTTGGGTTGGGAGTGCCTTCTGTGTGGAGTCTGCATGTCCTCCCCATGGTTGAGTGGGCATTTGAAAGACATGTGTTGAATGGGCATGCCTTCATTGAAGGTTGGGCATTGGGCTGGCAACTCGACACCATAAAAACCAATTGCTGCCAATCATTAGCGGACTGGAGTTCCGCTGTGGCGACCCCTAACCAAGAAAAGCCGAAAGACAAACATTAAAATCTATAGCTATACCTATTTCCTGTTAATTTGTGATAATGGGTAGGGTCATGTAGATCAGGAATTACTTCTAATCAGTTTCTTGTTACTACTAACCTGGCCTCTAACCACTGGCAATGTAAACTGTCAGCAGTAAGCACCAGTATGCATGCACATAGTAGTGAAAAGACACCATGCATACTCTCAGTCATGTAATTTGTGAGACCTAAAAATACTGTCATGTATTACCAGTAAAATATTACTACTTAGCATGAGATCTTACTGAATTACACTATCCACCATGTTTGCCTCATAATTTCTGCATATTACAGTTTTTAAAACATATCTTCAGTTATTTTCTGCTTTTCACAGACTGTCATTGACAAGTTATTCTAAGCACAGTTAAAATGTCAGACTGAGGCCAAATTGCACATGTATGGGGAATATTTTAAGAACTTATTTTGCAAATGAGCTACAGCCATGCTGAGCTGTATGAACTGCACTACTGCCAGATGTGTATGTGGAATTATAGGTATAAATGCATTCGGATGGCCAGGATGGATTATGATAATTGGCGATGAGCCCATGAATGTTCATGTTTGCCAAGTACCCAACAGTCATAATCCATTATACTATACCACTGGTATAGTAGATGTGTAAAATATATATATATATATATATATATATATATATATATATATATATATATATATATATACACACACACACATATATATAGATGCATGTAATTTGTAAATTACATAAGCAAAAATTATCCCCACCCCAAAAAAAGCAAAGCAATGCATCTTTATACAACATTGCATGAACGTTTTCATTCATCTGTCTAATCATTCAATGACACTTGAAAATAATGGAACTATATGAATGTATGGACCATGTATAGTGATGTCACACCTCAGTGAGTATAGCACACACCACCTTATCCCCTACATCAATTCTGATTGGAGAGAACATTCTTGGGCAGAAAGATCCCAGTATTATACAACACCTTTACTGTGATATCACTTCCTTAATTGGTTGCATGGACTATGCAGAGTGATGTCACACCCCAGAGTGTGTGGGCCACATCCCCTTATCCTCTATATTAGGCTTACATACTTCACTTTCCTTCTGGGACTTTGGTAGGATGGCTTCTGTTAAAGTCCATGGTCAGTCACCAAGCTGGTCTAATAGGGAGACCAACATTCCTCTCTACCTGATGCAGGAGTCATACCTGCAGAAGATAGAGCAGACAACTCCAACTCCTGAATGAAAAAAAAAAAAAGACTTGGAGAGAATGCAGAGATCAGCTGTCATCCCTGACACACTTCCCATGCTCTGGTCAACAATGCAGAAACTACTAATCATATATTTGTGAGTAAGGATCTTCTTCTGTATAAATAAATAACTTGGAGACCTGATCTATGTAAAAAAATGGAGTTTAATGTTAAAAAATCCAGAGTGTTTCATTTTAGTGAAAAAAAATCTTTGCAATATAATAATTTGATCTTAGACAATGTTAACAACATAAAATACTTTTGGAAACAGGATTAATAAAGAATTGCCATTTATAACAAATTTGGTGGAAGGTATAAGGAAAGTTCCAGAGTTATTAAAGGAATTCTTCAAGCAATTTGAGGTAGAAGAAAAATAAATTGTAATTACTCTGTTTAAATTTGTAGTAAGGCCGAATGAACTATATTTGCTTTTTACAAGAGAAAAAGGAAAAACAACAACTGATATAAAGAAAACTTCACAAGCATAAGAAATCTCTGTCTGGAACAACAGAAGAAATTATCTAAAACCGTTACATCTAGGCAGAATGCTAACCTTAGTTTAACTGTATATAATTCGTCTGATTCCCCATTTAAAAATATATGCATCCATATATATAAAAATCATAAAAAAGGAAAGGAATAAAAAGTAATGGATAATGCCATCAATGTACAATTATTATTAATTAACTATTAATTAGTACTCTATAATTACATAATTGATTCATGGGGGAACTGCTGTCGGTAAGAAAAACTCTCAAAAATTCATTCCATTGTTGAGGCATGCTATCAAACCTGCCCATACATTTAAAGGAATAAGAAATATTGCCTAACTCCAGATGTTCCTCAGTAACTATTACTTTCAGTTTCTAATTCTTGGCAGAAAAAATGTAATTATGCTAGCAAGAACCCAGATTACTTCTAAGGCCTGCCTAAATAGAGAGAGAGATTACTAGCTACATCAATAGGTGAATGCCTAATTAATTAACAATTATTAATTATCGTTCATCAAACTCACTTCCTGTCTGAACACTATCCATTGTATGTCTGTAGACAGTGTTATATCAAAAATCAGAGAAGCAGTATCTTACCAAAGACACTGTTTAGAGAGAGAACCCAACATCTAAACCTGAAAGACAGAACAAGAGAAGATAAAATATACACTTATAACATTTTAATTGTGACTGCTCACACAGAAAATGAAGTCTGGTTGGAGTCATCTGAAAAAAATTAGATAAAAAAGTAAAATTACAATTAGCTACACGTGTATAGACATTCCAGAAAATTAGCTCACAGCTATTGGTTATAATATAAATTACATTGCTTGAAACTGTCTTACAATCTTATAAAAAAAAAAAATATATATATATATATATATGTGTGTGTGTGTGTGTGTGTGTGTGTGTGTGTGTGTGTGTGTGTGTGTGTGTGTGTATGTATTTCTTTTGGACAAATACCTACCATGAAAGCAAGATACCTGATTAATAAAAACTGAATTTGAGACATTAGTTCACAGCAAAAATTTTCTCCTCAAAAGTAATAGACTTAATAGTAGAATCCTCCTATTGAAAAGAAAAGCAATGAAAACGTTAACTAATAAACACATAGCCCCATCAGTTCCTTTATAACTACCATCTAACCCACAGTCCCACCCCGACCTTCATATTTACCATGCCAACTTACAAAGTATCGGTAACAAATTCCCTGAAGTGCATGAATGGATAGTGTTACACACTTCATAACTCTTAGTTGCCAAAGAAACCTGATTCCACCAGTAAACCAAAAATGAAGAAATTGCCCTATCAGGCTAAAACATTATCTGCTGGTATCACTATTTTCTACAAAAGTACACTAAATATGTCCCATTTTTGCCACACCCTGACAACTTTCTCTAACTCAGATGCCCTACTAACCATGCTAAAACTTAACATTCACAACACAATCACAATTATGGGTATATGCATACCTCTATGTAGCAATGCTAAAACACTAGAAGATAGTCTTTGCTAGGCCTCCTCAAAAATCCATCAGGAAGCCATAATATAGAATAATGTTAATATAGATTGACAATCCATACGGTTTGAAAATCCATCCAATAATATACACCTGTACGGTTTACTATTATAATGTCGATCACTTCTATTTTGAACTAAAATGCCATCATGTTTTCTTGAAATCTGACATTTAAAAGAATGCAAATGTTGAACATTACCCAGTAAAATTGATTCGAAATAAATCGACATATCATTTCCTCTGCACCTAGCCCAAAAGGAACACCAGTACTTGTTATCAGCAATACGAACATACTGCATATCATTAAACTTTAGGTTCTTGCAGCAGTACGAACATACTGCATATCATTAAACTTTAGGTTCTTGCAGGGGGGCAAGGCCCCCTACACCCCCATGAGGGGATGTGCCCCCACTCCCCCAAAACTTATATATTCCAACTCCAAGATCACATTATAGTGAGGAAAGGGATGAATTACCCTAACTGCACTGTACCGCGATGTCTGACAGTACTTCGAAATCATCTCCATGCATTTGCTGATATGAATTTTCGATACGGAGATGTTCAGCAAGATGGACATTCAAAAATCCAACTTTTGAGTGTTCCATCTGCGGGCATCTCAGCTCGCAATTTTAATAATAAACCCACCTATACAAGTTCATTCAACTTATAGCCATGTCAACTAGATATAACAAAGCCACAGCCAGACATCCAAACTTTGGCTGGATCCTAACATCCTCTCCAAATGAAATATAATCCTATGCAACTCTCTAAAACAGCCTAAGTGATCACTTACCAATTAAAAACCAAAAGGTACCAAAGCAATATCCACAAAACACATCATTAAAGCTTGGTAAGAAAACTTGCTACTTTTCATTTAGAGTTTTATTAATGCATTGCATCCCTTAACTTGGAGTCACTAAAAACGCTTCCCATAGATGATGCTCTCTCAGAGTTCAACAAGCTCTTTCTAAGTATTCTAAACATGCTAGCACCCTTCAGAATAAAAAGAGTCAAAGCCATCTCTGCCCCATGGTTATCCTTAGCAACTAAACAACTCATGAAACAAAGAATATGGATAGATCGACTCCTAGATATGGCACCTTTCCTTGTGAAAGGTGTAATATGTGTAAATATATTATTAGTGACTATCAATTTATTATACCTGAATTTTATCACACATTTACGAGTGATTTTTATGCCACTTGTGAGACCAAAAATTTGATATACCTAGCTACGTGTATAGAATGTGATGCATATTATGTAGGTCTAACCACTAGGAGGTTGAGAGACCATATATATAACCATATATATGATATAAGGAAGATGAATCTAACAAATGCTTTAGCCAAGCATATAGATACAGACCCTAAACATAGTTTTAAATTTAGGGTTTTACAAGTTATAAATATAAATAAGAGAGGGGGTGATGGACAGAATTACCTGGAAACAGCAGAGTTAAATTGGATTTTAAGGTTGAAATCCCATATTCAACCGGGACTTAACCAGTCGGTCAGCATAAAACCTATATTAGCTGCATGTAGATAGATATATTAAATTTGATTTTAGTTGGTTATCATAGTTAGCTATTTTATCCATATACATACGGTTTTGGAATTAATTGATTATGATATTTAAATTGATGGGTATATACTTTTTTATATAAATATATCTGTGTTTCATGGTTATATTTGCTATCTTTATATTTTTATTTTCATTTTTATGCCATTACATATTCTAGAGTTGATATGTTCTTGCAGCACTGGGTGTTTTGATGCTTTACATACTTCTATGCTCTCATATATATATCTTTTATTAGATATGTATTTTTATTTAAGTATTATGTTTATATGTATATGTATATGTATTTGTATTTATATACATTTTTATTTATATGTATAATGACTTTCTGTAAATATACTGCTATAAAAGAGGTTTATACATACAAACATACATTTGCTTCAGTAACATAGAGTTCTACCACACCCTGTTGGGTTTTGTAGTATGAATTGGTTAATTAATTGATTGATTGAATAAGTGCTTTATGAAATTCATTGAACTTGTTGAGTCAAGGTATATAAAGCATTCATATTGTGTCTTTTTTACAAACCTGAGGAAGCGTACCTGTTGTACGTGAAAGCGCTTGTTATCTAATAAAATCAGTTAATTCTACATCGTGGAGGTCTCCGTTTGCTTTGTTCTGCGGATATAACAAGTTCATTCAACTTATAGCCATGTCAACTAGATATAACAAAGCCACAGCCAGACATCCAAACTTTGGCTGGATCCTAACATCCTCTCCAAATGAAATATAATCCCATGCAACTCTGTAAAACAGCCTAAGTGATCACTTACCAATTAAAAACCAAAAGGTACCAAAGCAATATCCCCAAAACACATCATTAAAGCTTGGTAAGAAAACTTGCTACTTTTCATTTAGAGTTTTATTAATGCATTGCATCCCTTAACTCGGAGTCACTAAAAACTCTTCCCATAGAGGATGCTCTCTCAGAGTTCAACAAGCTCTTTCTAAGTATTCTAAACATGCTAGCACCCATCAGAATAAAAAGAATCAAAGCCATCTCTGCCCCATGGTTATCCTTAGCAACTAAACAACTCATGAAACAAAGAAGCATAGAAGGTCTCAATAAAAATAAAACCGCTCTTACTTTACTAGCATTTAGACAATGACGTAACCTAATGAAACAGCATATCACCATATACAAGAAAACCTACTACTCAGCTAATACAAACATACAGACTTGTAACCCAAAACTGTTCTGGGCCTCAATTAATAAACTGTAAAATTCAGACCAAGCTACACAACCAACACAAAACACAGAGAAACAAAATGATACCACAGCCAACCAATTTAATACCCACATTATTCTGACAGTATTAACCAACCAGGCAACTAATCGAACTCTTTAAGATCCTATTTAATCAAATAAGCTCCTTCAACATTTCTCCTTCCAATGAGTTCCCACATATATCATCAAAAATACCTTTTTTGTTGCTTTTTTTGATTTTAGCTCATCTGTTAACTGATTTACAGACTTCTTAAAGATTGTGTTTAAAGGTGTGAATCAAACTTTTTTGTTTTTTGCATAAAAAAGTGCCCACATGCATCTTTATTTTTGGTCAGCCAGAGGCCCTTAACATTGGCCTTGACTTCAGAGAAGTTAATGCCAAAAAGGAGGTGTACCAGGACTGATTGCTAAGTGACTCTGCTTGTGACTGGCCTCTTTGTAAAGGTGGACTTCCCAGTTCTAACTTCCTGGGTCCTGTTTGTGAGTGAGCTGGCTATCCACCAAGTGACATAAGGATTTATATCTAACCTCTTGTGTTTATCAGTAGTGCCCTAGCGGGGTATTGTGTCAAATGCCTTGGCCAGGTCAAGGTAGGCAGTGTGAACCATTTTGCCCTCATCCATTGCTTTGGTGACTTTCTCAAAGAAGTCCACCAGGTTGAGTAGATATAAACTCCCAGTGTTTGGAAGTTATCTGTGTCATTATTGATAATTTCCATGATAATGAGTAATACATTTTACCACTTTTTTATTGTAGATATATATATATATATATATATATATATATATATATATATATATATATATTATATACTTGAACAGTTAGGATAGCAATGTGTAAATAGTTTGACAGTTGCTTTTTTTTACTTGCTCTGTACTTTTGCATCAGATGCTTCTTTCTGTAATCAATTAAAGTAATTTGCTCTATATTTTCTGTATTGTTCTCAAATTAATACTATTTTTCATTTTTGTGTGCATACACATCAATTGCAGTATTTTGTAGTGCACTACACTCTACTGTAAATTGTTGTCATTATTGCTATTATTGTAACCTTTTTATGTGCTTTTGTGGAGCTTTTCTCTCTGGGCCTCTGCTGAAAAAGGGCTCTAGCTCAGTTGGACATTCACGGTCAACAAATATAAAATAAATAAAATAATTCTTTCCATGGCTTTGCATATGAGACTAGTGAGACTTATAGGTCTGTAGTTTCCAGGGTCTGTAAATGGCCCACTTTTGTGCAGAGGGATGACTGTTGACGTTCTTCATTTGTAAGGCACAAAGCCTGTTTGGAGGCTATGGTCAAATAGCAATTCCAGAGGTTCTAATATGTCATATTTCATAGTATTAGAAAGCATCCTGAGATATTGTCTGGACACATCAATTAAGTGTTCTTGGCCTTATTGAAAGCTTTGATTCCTTCACTAGCCCCTCCCCATCTCTCTCTGTAGCAGCGTGCAGGGGAGTTAAACGATTCACTGGAAACATCCCTAAACCATATACACAGCATACTCATCGAATAGGCAGTCTGAGTCTACCCAAACCACACATCAGTTGTTTAGAAGAAACTGTCTACCACCTCTATATTTGTGCTTTAAGTTCACTGGAAACATCCCTAAAGCATACACACAGCAGGCCCATTCAATAGGCAGTCTGAGTCCACTCAATCCACCCACCATTTATTAAGGACAAACTGTGTACCACCTCTGCTCTTGTGCTTTAAGTGTTAGGGACATCCAGTGTTATGCGTGTATTTTAGCCTGCATAGTGACTAATCTGAAGACAAGTGCTTCATTGTCCTAGTTTGTAAGCAATAGAGTTATAGTTTGTTACCTTCCTCCACTGACAACCTGCTGGTCAGCTTTTACTCTCAACTTCCTAACAAACACTGACATTTTCTCTTACTGCTCTTACTCAAACTGTTTCTTTCTCTTATATTTTCTTCACTTCTTCCAGACTTGCTATTCCCATTATTTCTATCCTCCTGTCTTTCTTTAGTGGAACTGCATGCCTTCAAAGAGGTCAACCATGGTCTCCCCCCTTTATTTCTTATTTATACTTGACAGAGACAGTTATTAAAGCACTTTCAGTTCTCAGCTAGTTTTTGTGCACAGTCAGCATTGACTCAATGCCCTCAATTGCCTCTTTAGTGTGTTTCTATTTTGCTGTAAAAGTGTCCCTGCAAGCAAACTGATATGTATGTAACAGTGGAGTCTGCAGTTTGAACACTAGTCTGTGGGTTATATTTTTATGTAAATTATAAATATTATGGCCGCCTGAATGAAAGATCTTTGTCCAATATAATAGCTCAATTTTCTTAGACCACAGCAGTCCATTTGGTACCTTTTCCTTTAACTCTACTCAATTCATTGTACTAAGGAAGGGAGATAGTGGACTGCTAACATTTATTTCTCTTCTAGTGTAACCACTTTGAGTTCTGAGCCAGTAATTTTCCAGTTGCACTACTGCATTCTGGTTTACTTTTTCTCATTGTTTTGTTGATCTGTGGGGGTTGTGGAGGCCTTTGTACTTTGCATTTTGAAGTCCATAGAAACCTTCTTACATTACATAATTGTTCAAACAGTCAAAGCGCATTTTTTTACTGTTATCACCATTAGTCAGGTCAAGTTGATATTGCACTAACTCTCCTACTAAAACTGTACCCTAGAGCAACAAAAATCAAGACTTTCATCTATTAGCTCAGAGGTCTTTTAAAATGCATTGTTCCTTTTACTTATTTCTCTCAACACATTTGTGGCTGTTTAAGTCACGGATTTGTAATTATTTCTTTGTCTCTTTGCCAAGTTTTCAACCCACTTCATTCACCCTTACTAACACTTGGGCTCACTCTGCTCCCCTACCCTCAATTCTCACCCATTCCCTCATACTTTACATTTATACTTCCATAGTACCACAGTACCACCCACATATTCCTCAAACCAATATCATCAGTTCTCTCCAGAATAACACAATCAATAAAATTGATCCCAATAGTAACACTCATCCTTGTTTACTACCCAAGACTTTCTCTCAGAGTGTCTTAATCCTTTCATATGTTCATATATTAGTAGATTATTACTAGGTTAACTGCCCTTGTGGATCATTTTAAGCCTAGACAGTTATCCCATGTGAGAATCAAACCCTGAATGTTGTGTCTGTAAGGTAAACAACTTTACCATTATGCCAACCTCCCCTTATAACTATCAAATTACATCTCTACAACCATCCCACTACCCCCTAACATTTTCTAATCCTTATTTATAACAAAATTAAAACCCAAGTTAAATAAGATGCTCCTAACTCAGATTGTTTTACTATTCCCCTCACTCTACTAAACTTCATCACCAATTATCAAATCTACCTCCTTCAAATACTTAGGACTTCAACCAATCCTCACAAAGAATATCAACATCTACCTAGCCTGCATTTATTCATAAGACCCTGTCTCTAAAAACAAATCATATCTGATGTTTTTATCTATAAATATCTCAAAAACTAAGTATCCAAATGTAAGATCAAATACCAAACCAAGACCAAAATATAACTGGCCACACTCTTCCCTCTGTACAACATATAGCAGAAATATTCACCTCAACCCAGGTCCCACTGTTCATAAGACCATCACTTCCAACCACAATATAAAGCAGTCACCTCATACATCTCAGCAGAAAACAGAACCCAGACTCATCTTACAAAATATCAACCTAAGAAGTAGATGCTATAAAATGCATGACATATATGCCTACCTTACGACATACATGAAGTAGTCGGAGCGAATGAAAATAAAGGCTAATGAGATCACCCTCCCCTCTGGATACAATATAGTCAGGCATGACAGACAAAACTAGCATGCAGATGGTATAGTAATCTTCTATAAAATTCCCTAGCCATCACTTTACTTCCACAGGAAATACTCACATTTAACAATGCTGAACTTCTAATAAAACACACCTAAAAATCATCAATAGGAAAACTATATGTTTAACAGCAATTTATATACCACCAGGGAATAACATTGATACTGATGAAAGCATCCTGTATTGGATATCACAACAAATTAACCATAAAACTATAAAAGGTGAAGACTTAAATATAGACTGGCAACTCGTAAATTCCACTACCGCACTGAATCCATAAACTTGTTCAACTTTAGACAATTAATAGCAATGCCTACTCGAATCAATACAACTTCAGGAGACACTCAACTTTAGACTGGATCCTTAATAAGCAAACCAGATAAACTTGACAAAGTAGGCTGCCTCTTAGATAGCATAAGTCACCACATACCGACGTATGCTATTAGAACTCACCATAGCCTAGATAAACCTATTATCAATAATCCAATATGAAATACAGCCGATTTAAGCAAAGGTATTTTCAGTGAAACACTGAAACAATATAAGTGGAATGCACTTAATGCAATGCCACTATATACTGCTGTAGAACACTTTAATAGCATATTCTTACAGAAATCTAGCACCAGTTCATAATAAAAGGCTAAAGATCAACCCTTCACCATGGCTGACAAAAGAAACAAACAAAAAAAAAAAACATGACAGAAATGGCAAAAGCCTGGAAAAATTGGTATAAAATTCGAACTCAAAATCCTTTTCAGCAATTTAGACATCTTGGAAACATAGCAAACAGGATAAGCAAAGATACTATACCAACCTACTAGGCAAACATAAAAACAACTGAAAGCTAATTTGGTCATCACTAAATAAACTACTCCACCTTAGCAAGACCACCACTCCCTCTCCAAAAAAAGACGATATGGCAGACTCTATCCCCACCCAGTTTAATTCCTACTTTATACAATTAATATTATCTTTCTTAAATGCTAAAGCATCTAACCCCTCTCTGTACACCTGTTCAATCCAAACCACCCACAGATCTTCAATTTTAGTCCAGTACCTACTTCACTCATAAGGAAGTTGATCCTTAAACAAAAAAAAAAAACACTTCCATAGCTGTAGACCAACTACCATCAGACTATCAAAAAATGGCCGCAGAAGTCATAGTCTTCACTGTGTCCATACTAATAATAGGTCCATACTGGAAAGATATGTCCTGTCACTCTGAGAAAAAATCTACATCATACTACTGCACAAAAGCAGAACATCTACAGAGTTTTTAAATAACTACAGACCAATATTAATTCTCCCTCCCCTCTCAAAAATATTAGAGAAATGCATCCATATGCAGCTGATGCAATATCTAACCTCAAAAACCTGCTCTCAGAAACACAACATGGCTTTAGGCCCTAGCACAGCACCAATACTGCTCTACTACATTTTACCAATATAATAAACTGACATAGAAACAATGGTTTGCTTGTGTCTACCATCATACCTCTCAACCTCTTAGAGCAAGAAATCTAGACAAAGCCACAAGGAAAAGTGGGACAAAGGCGTAAAATAGGGACAATCTTTTAAATATTGTTCTTACAAACTTAGAAAGTGGATAGAATAACAGGTTTTGCATTAGCATGCATTTTCTGAAGGGTATGGAGTTTGAAACCCAAATGTCTGTCATTATTTTTTTAACTTTAATCTGTAATGATTTGCCAATAATTTGCCAGAAAACCACAAATTTATGAGAAACAGAACAAAAATATGAGGCAAAAATCTGGACATTCCCCAGAAATCTGTACATTTGAGAGGTATGCCCACCATGTTCTTAGACTTGTCAAAGGTATCTGATACTGTCTAGCACCTGCAACTGCTCATTCTCCTATCCTCAATAGGATTTTCACAGTACTCTTTGTTATGGTTTCTTAAGTACCTACCTGGAAGGCAACAAGAGCCAATACATGGCAACAAACCTACTCACTCTTTCAACTAGTTACTACAGGTGTCCCTCAGTGCTCTACCCTGGGTCCTTTCCTATTTAATACATTTATTAATGATCTGCACTCACCATGCTAGTTTAGTTCAGTATGCAAATGACTCATCATTAATATGTGTCACCTCAACATGAAATAAGCTCCAAGACATTTCCCAAAAATCTTTCCCTTTTGTAGATACCTGGTTCAAAGAATCAAACCTCCTATTCAAGCCCATGAAAACTAAGTTAATGCTTTTTACCTCAAAAATATGCCAAAATCAAAAGCCATTTTTACCATAAGGTCAGAAAATAATACTATATTTGAAACTGTAACTCACAGTAAACTTCTAGGCATTATAACACATGACTATCTCAAATATGACCAGCATATACTGCACACCATTAAATCTACTTACCAAAAACTAGGCTCTCTTATAGGATCAGTGGATTCCTTACAGATACTGTAAGAAAAACTCTAGCCACCACCTTCTTGTTGCCAACGACCTTTTACGCTGCTCCTATCCTAACAAACTTAAACAATACTCAAAGAAAGAAACTTGCCTCCTGCTACAATAAAGTAGGTAAATTCGCCATCCAATTTCCCTCATAGGACCCACCATTGTCATAGCTTAAAGCAATTAAACTGCCCTCAACTACAGAACTACCTAACACATTCACAACTGACTACAGCACACAAACTCATTCATCATCCAGAAAAATGCCTTGCAGTACATAACTTATTACTGACCTGACTCTCCAGCAAGGGAGTTCCACTGTAGTAAAAAATTCTTATTACTTACAAATAAGTTAAATAATGTTGCAGGAGACTCGCTCTACTCCCAGTACATTGCTAAACACTGGAGTAATATGCCCGCACAAATAAAACTCTCAGACAAACTCAACTGCTTAAGCAACATCTTAATCAATCCTGGACCTGCACATGCTCATCTTGAGGTTGAGACTTTGTGTTCATTGTGCGATACTCTCCAAATACTCTCCTTAAACAGAATGCTCTCAACCTCTCACTGAAATGAACTGCTGCATGTACAATCCACTAAGATGCACATGGGCTTTTTCTTCAGTAACTTCTACCTCTGTAACATCTTAGAACGTATAACTGTAATCCGTGTATAAATACAAATGTAATCCTTGTATAAATACAAATAGAAATGTAATTACTCTTTGTTTAACTGGAATTTAAAGTATAATGCAATGTTTGCAAATGGAGCTTTTATCCCCGGGCCTCTGCTGAAAATTGGAATTACCCAGTTGCACTTTCCAGGTAAACAAAGACAAATAAATACATAAATAAATAAACTGAGGACCTATCCCCTAGTGTTAGCAGGGGAGGTATATTTGATGGTATTTCCTGATGTAAGATTGAGGGGGAGAGAGATAAAGTAAGAGCTCAGTTTGACTGCCAGCAGGTATGCTATATTTTCTGGCTCAGTGTAGGGGGCTCCATTAGAAATGAAATCTTCACACAATTGTGTATTGTCTTTGAGGGTGTGAACATGGCTAAATAATGCCTTGTGATTTTTCATGGCCTTGGAGGCCAAATGCACCTCAAATTTGGCATTGGTAGACTTTATTTTTCCTCTGAGTTTGTTTAGTTTAATGAGAGTGCTTTTATCTTGTAGGATGCTACACCTCCTAATTTTTGATATGATTTTCTTCCTTCTGTTTTAGAGCCTATTGATGTTGTGATATTGCCGGGTGACTTGTTTTTTGAGTAAATTTTGTACTTCTTATTCCTGGGGGAGGGTACAGCTGCCTTTTACACAGCTATTAACATACTTTTATAGCATTTTTGAGAACAGTTCCCCATAAGAAGCAATGTTCTCAGGGTTTATGGAGGCTTGAAATGTTGCCAGGTTATCGCTTAATGGTAAGAAGCTAACATTAGAGTAGGTCATGAACATTCCAGAGTTAGCTGGGGTTTCTGGCTTTATTTTTACTTCAAAGGAGACAGTTTTGTGGTCTCACCTTACCAGAGAAGACATTACATTACAGGTTGTGTAGCAGTCTATTAGTGAGGGCCAGAGCCAGTATGTTTGAACCTCTAGTTGGCGTATTGACAATCTGGTCCTGGAATCTCTGCACATTTGGTGTCGTATATGATTCCTAGTTATTAGTGGGGAAATTAAATCTGCCCATGAATATGGCATAGGGTTTGATGGTGAGTATTTTCAATATACTTAAATACATGTTATGGGTTTTCTTGGGTCATATGGGGAGCCTACAGCTTGCAAGGAAGTAATATGGGATTCTGCTTATGTTGATTTGAATGTGGAGAAGCTCAAGTGCATCGACCTGTTTGACAAGCCTTGAGGTATATTTGTTTATGATGTAAATCGAGACACCTCCACCTTTAGCCTGTGTCTGTAGAGTAGCTTGTCTAAATTTCTAGAAGGCATTGTAGTATTCCACTGCTAGTGTGATCTCCATAGCATTAAACCGTGTCTCAGTGACTGCACAGATGTCCCTGGGGTGAGGATAGCTTGTAAGGAGTGGAGTTTCTTGTTTAGACTCCTGGCATTCAGCAAAAATACCTTTACATTTTTTTGGATAGCGTTAGCCAGAACTGAGCTTTTAGGGTAAAAAATTATTTGGCAATATCATCTATATACAGTTTGGTAATGTTTATTGGTGATTTCCAGAATTTTCATCTACTGACAAAATAGTTAAAAACAGCTTGCCTCCACACCCAGGTTAGAGTGGTGTGAGAGAAATGAACAGCGATTGTATGACCTTCATGTTGTAGATTTATAATTCATTTAGCTCATACTGCAGTGCTGAGTTAATTATTTATGAATAATTAATATACCATACAATTAATTGACCTATTTGTAGAAACACAGGTAAACGTAATCATAAATACTGAAATTTCATTTTAAATTATTGTTAAAGTTTGCAGATTTTGTAAGAATTTATCCTTTCTTCCCTCCTGAAATTGACTACCTGCTAACTTTGCTATGAATATCAGTGCATCAAAAGGTAATCAACCCCCACCCATCACCAGACTATGTGGCGTGTGTGAATGCATCATCTGGGGAATGTTCATTGCAGACTAATAATTTGTTCAAATTAAACAGCTTTTACTGAGGAAGGAAAATGAAATATTCTCAGGGAATAACCACAAACCTGAACTTTGCTGCAACATTCCAATATTCTGGCAAGGCCCACTACTACACAGCAAAATACAGTGCATTGCTACTTTATATTAGGCATTCATGAGGTTGAATCAATTAGTAAATAAGTCAGAAATAAAAAAAATGTATTCATCTGTGATGCTCACACCTATGGTAGAGGTAAACAGCATTGATTTCCTTCAATTTTAATATTTCCACAGACTAGGAGGCAGAACAAGAGTATAAGAGAAGCCAGGCACAGCAAAGGCTTGTTCTCAGGTTCATAGTTCATAGTTATATATTAGGTAATGACCAACAGGGCTTTATAAGCTTAGCTGCGCAATCCAACCCAAATGTGTCCCTATGAATTATGGGTGTTTATTAGCAGGGGGTATGTTACTTAGGAAGTTTCTAGAAGTTACATGTTTGGGGGCAGGGTATGTTAGTTTGGGCATTACTGTATGCCTTTGTCTATTAGAGACATGGGGGCCAAACCCAGGGTGAATTTCTACTTTCCCATCCACTGGTCAAGGCTGTACTTAAATAGGGTTATGGATGGACAGTACTTCAGATGGAATGGGAGCCTGTTCCAGAGCCTAGAGATCCTCTGAGACACATACCTGTCATGCCAACATATTTTATTTATGTCCTGAGCAAAATTTAAATCCTTGGTTCCAGTGGTTCTGATGCTCCTCATTTTGCAGATGTGCAAAATGTCCATCAGAACAAGATTCAAGGATGCCTTGTATGCCAGGCATATATCGCCTCACAGTAACCTGTAGGAGACAGAGTATAGAGACAGGGCTTTAAGGTGATCTGTATAGAACAATGTGTTTATACGCTGGATTCTCCTGGTAAGGAAGTGGGCATTCTGCCTGCTGCATATGTTTGGTCAGGTACATGCCAAAAGGGGCATTATACTAAATGACAGGTCTGATAAGGGCAGAATAAAATGGCACTATGACTTCTTTTGTCCTGGATGCCATACCCTTATAATGTGTTTATACACTGGATTCACCTGGTAAGGAACCTTTGTGGGCATTCCATCTGGGACATTATACTCAATGATGGGTCTGATAAGGGCTGAATAAAATGTCACTATGACTTACTTTGACCTGGATGCTGTGCCTTTATTTATAAGTTTCGAGATGCAGGATGATTTTTTTTACCATATTTTGGTCAAAGGCCATATTCCTGTGTACCTATGTTCCCAGATTACTTTGAAGGGTGACTTACCACTGGAGTAATTAGCCTGATTGGCAGTTTTCCCAAAAGGCACCTCGGATCCTGTTCTGATGGACATTTTGGGAGGGTGGCCTAATGGTTAAGGTGTTTGGCTTACAAACACAAGGTGCAGGGTTTTAGTCTCACAAGGGATAATTGGCTAGGCTTAAAATGGCTCACAAAGGCAGTTAGCCTAGTACTAATCTATGAACCTATCTATGAACCTATGAATCTATAATGCCTTTCTTAGCTTTGAGTTTTAGTGCGTGACTTTGGCACAAGTCATTTCTCTACACTGGACCCTCTTGTAAAATATTTGTGTCATGGGTATAATCTATGCTAGCTCCCAATTTGCTGTCCTCTGTGAACTTTGTCAGCCAAAGGTCCTTGACATTAGCATTTAATTCTGAGTAGTAGATTCCAAACAGGAGTGGTCCCAGCATGGAGCCCTGAGGTACACCACTGGTGACCAGTCTCTTAGTGGAGACGATATCACCAATCCTGACTTCCTGGGTCCTGTCTTTGAACCAGCTGAAAAACCATCAAGTTATAGATAGGTTTATAACCAGTTTGGTGAGTTTGTCAACTAAACCCAAGTTTGGTATTGCATCAAACGCCACAGCCAGATCCAGGTAGGAGGTATGCACCATTTTTACTCATCCATTGTCTGTATGACCTTCTCAAAGAAGTTTACCAGGTTTAGTAGGCATGAGCTTTCCTTGATAAAGCCATACAGGGCTGGGTTCAGTGTCTGGAGGTTGCCTATGTCATTGTTGATCATTTCCATGATAATTAATGCAATGGCTTTGCATATTAGACTAGTCAGACTAATAAGTCTGCAGTTTCAGGGGTCGATTTGTGGTCCACTGTTGTGAAGTGGGATAATCCCCCCTTCTCATGGTACAAACTTGCTTTGAAGTAAAAGTTGAAAAGTGATCTCAATAGATCATGCTTCTGGTTATTTAGGAGCATCTCAGGATATTGTTGGGACATATTGAGGCTGAGACCTGCTCACTGTTAGCTAGGGGTTGATGCAAGTAAGAATTTCATGGACGAGAGAGGTGGGGAGTGGGACAGTGAAGTTTAAGGCTGAATTTGTCAGCCAGCAATTTCACTATGTCAGTCTGCACAGTGAAGGTGGCATCATTGACAATCAGTTCAACACACTGCTGGGTGCTGCCTTTGAGTTTTTTGGACATGACTGTAGACGGGCTTGTGGTTGCATATAGCCTGTGAGGCTATCTTGACCTTGCAATTGGCCTTGTTGGACTTAATTAGTCCATTTAGAATCCTGTTTAGTTAATTAGAAAGCTCCTGTCATTATGACAGGTGATCTTCCTAATTTTAGTCATGACTTTTTTTTTCCTTTTGTTATATACTCTATTAAGGTTAGGATACTGCCAGTGTGATTTGTTTTGGAATTTGTTGTAGGCATACTTCTAATATGTACAACAGACTCTATACAGCCCTATGCTTGGTTGTACAGGGTCTCTTTAAACAATTACTCATAGGTTGTTGTGAACTTGGGGTTGGGATGATCATTGAATTTTGATAAACTATCATTTAATTGGATATAGTTTGCTTTGGAATAGTTCATGTTACTTGTTTGCTGGGGTTACTAAGTTGTTTTTTATTTCAGAGGAGACAGCTTTGTAATTTGATGTAACCAGTGAGAATTTAACACTGGGGGGCTTGCAGTACTCTCCCATAATGGTGAGTACCAGGCCAGTATGTTTGTACCTCTGGTTGGTGTGTATATCACACCAAGGCATAAAGGTATTTGTGTTAATAACATCCAGGAAACATTGTGTCTGTGAGTATGTGGAAGTGTACATTTCCCAGTCTATAGAGAGGTAGGTAAACGTGCCACAAATAGGTTATTTGGTTTAATGGTGAATGCATCCAGTAGGACTAGGTGTGCACTACGAGATTCTAGTAGCACAGAGGGTGACACATAGTTTGCTAGGATATGGTATGGGACTTTGTCTGTGGTGATTTACACATGGATAAATTCCAGGGTATCATCCTGTTTAACCAAGGTAGAGTTATGCTTGTTGCTAATATAGATTGAAATTCCTCCATGTTTTGTCCATGTTTGTGCAGCTGATGGTCCAAATGTGTTGAAGGCACTGAAACCTTGCACGACTGGAGTATGTTTTCTTAGATTTAAACTGTGTCTCAGTAACAGTACTCACAATCCTGGACATTGTGAGCTGACACATGCCTCTCAGCTGTCCTGAATTTTACAGAATGTCCTGATTTTTGCCTCTTATTTTTGGTGCAGTCCTCATAAAATGTGTGTTTTTTTCTGGCAAATCATTCAGGATGATTTAAGTCAATAAATATAGACAGGCATTTTTGGCTTCATCCAGCATTCTTGTGCTAAGAGTTTGAGAGATATGAGCTAACCCTACACAGATGACACACTCAGTAAAAAAATGTGGGCTATTTGCCTCCAGCAATCACACTTAATGATAGAATTTTGTGCATATGTGTGCATGTGTGTGTGGGGGGGTAACATTAATCTTATAAAATAAATAATAAATAAAAAATAATAATAAATACAATTGCTAACATTGATGATCACAACATAAATGACATAAAATCCATAAAAATGCATTAAGGATTCAGTAAAATTTATTTATTTATTTATTTATTTACATTTGTTGACCGGGAGAGTCCGACTGGACGCAGGTCGGTTTTCAGCAGAGGCCCGGGTAGAAAAGCTCCACATATTACTTACATTATACAGTTATAAAACATAGCATTTAAAATAAAGACATTAGTCCATCTGAAGATGTAAGACAAGAATAAAACATAGATATAAAAAAGCTGTAGAACATAGTACAATTTTAAAATATGGTGACATATACTAAACATGGTTACAAATGTAGTTGAGATTCATCAGTGAACAACTGATACAATCTGTTTTTGAGATACATAACAGCCATTAGCAGTTGCTGCTTCAAGAAGTTAGCAATATATGGTAGGTAGCTGGGAACATGAGTAGCCAAGCTTGCTAAAAGTAGGTTGTTGATAGGGGGCCGAGAGAGGTAGTGGGTGGGTGGAGTGGATGGTATTAGAGGGGGGGGGTTGCAAGGGCATATCTGGTAGGTTTTTAAGTGTGATTTTAGTAAGGATTTGAAGTGGGTGCAAGAAGTTACAGAGGCAATTGAGGATGGGAGAGAGTTCCAGAGTTTGGCTATAGTGCAGGAGAATAATGCTTCTCCAACAGAGTTATTGACTCTTGTGACCTGTAGGAGGTTTTTGTGGCTGGATCTTAGTGGCCTTGTGGTTATGTAGGGTTGGAGTACATTCTGGAGAGATGGGACGTTTAGTGCTTGGTTTATTAGTTTGTGGGTGACTGCGAGTTGGTACCATTGAAGGAGGTGGGGGAGCTCTAGCCAGCCCAGTTCTGCTAGTGAGAGACAGTGGTGAGTACAGTAGGAAGCCCTTGTGGCGAATTTGGTGATTTTGTTGTAGGGATTTTGTTGTAGCCAGGTTTTGAGCTTATTTAGGTCGCATTGTCTAAGGTTAGTAAATATTGGAGAGGCGTAGAGTAGGGTGGAGATAGGATGAGAATTTGCTACCAAAATTTTAGCTGCCTTGGTAAGTCGTTGCTGATTTCTATATAATGTTTCTAGTTTTTGTGCACTTTTTTAATGGTCATGGAAATGAGAATGTCAAAGTTCAGTTTATTGTCTATTCCTACTCCTAGTAATTTGGTGTGTTCTGTAGGATGGATGGTGGTGTTGTCTTTTGCTGTGATGTTAAAGTGAGAGCTGTCTAGGGTAAGTTTGGTGGGTTGGAAGATTAGTAATGTTGTTTTGTTTGGGTTGAGCATTAGTTGAGCATAGAATAACCAAGTTTCAATAGAGGAAAATGCTTCCTGTATGACTTTTGCAGTTCGGGTAGGGAGTGGGCTGTGCAGATGATGGTTGAGTCATCTGCATATTGTATGAGTGTGCCATGTGTTATGTCTGAGGCTAGATTATTGGTGAAAATAGGGAAGAGTAGGAGTCCCAGGATGGCCCCTTAGGGAACCCCTATGGATACTGGTAGTTGGGCGATAGGTCATCCTGCCAATCAACTGCTTGTTGGTGGTCAGATAGGTAGCTCTGAAACCAGTTGATGACTGGTTGAAAGAAGGATAGGTTATCATGAAGAGAGATGAGTTGTTTGTGTGGGACCATGTTGAAAGCTTTAGACAGGTCTAGGAAGATAGCTGAGGAGAGATAACCTGCATTTTTATTTTGTAGGATAGTGTTAGAGAAATAGAGTAAGGCGGTGGTGGTGATATGGTTAGGTTGGAAACCATGTTGTGTGTTGGAGAGGGGGTTGTTAGCAAGGAGATGATCTGAGACTTCAGAATGGATGCATCTCTCTAGTATTTTAGAGAGCGGCGAGAGAATATCTATGAGCCGGTAATTGGTTAGGTCTGTGGAGGGGCCTCATTTGTGTAGGGGAATTATGTGTGAGACTTTCCATAGTGTGGTAACATAACTGTTTGACAGAGATCTGTTAATCAAGAGTGATACTGGGTAGGCTAGAGCATCAGCTGCAAGTTAATTGTATTCACTTGGGAGGTTGCCTACTGCTAATTTGGTGGGTTTAAGTTTAGTTAACAGTTGTTTTATTTTGGAGGTAGGAACAGGAGAGAAAGAGAAGCTAGTGTGGACATTGTTAGTTGTAGTTGATGGTCTGTGTTTATGAGGGGTGTGTTGTCTAGCGAGTGATAGTACGGTTTGTGTGAAGTGATTGTTGACAGAGGTAGCAATATTTTCATAGGAGTGAGTTAAGTTAGGAGTGGGTGTACTTACTTTACCTGGGTGGAGGATGGAGTTTATTAAGGACCAGAATTGTTTGGGATTATGTTGGGAGGAGGTAAGGGCAGTCTGGTAGTATTGGATTTTGTCCTCTTTTATAAGCTTTTTGGTTCTATTGTGTAGCTCTAGGAATTTTTGCCTAGTAGAAGGGTTTTTGGTTTTGCACCAGTTGTCCCAGGCTTTATCCCTGTTTTTCATTTCAGACATAGTGTTTTTTTTTTGTAGCCATGGGGATGGTTGGGCTCTAGTTCAGGAACGTCTTATGGGGGCATGGTAATTAAGGATGCTTAGAAATGTTTTGTTAAAGAAGTCAACTGCATCACCTAGTTTGTGGTATTTTAGAGGTTTCCAGTTACAGTCTTTTAGGGATGAGCTGAATGAGAGAGGGCTGAAGTTATTTTTTTTTGCGTATTTGACGGAAGATGATGGGTTTTGCTTTATAAAGGTGTTTTCTTAGTAGGAAGGTTGGTAAGTGATCACTGAGGCTGTCAGATAGGCAACCTGCTATAGATGACTGGGGGCTCTTATTGACTAGTATCCAATCAAGGGTAGTGTGTATGTTGGAGTTTTTGTTTATCCTTGTAAAACCCAGGGAAAAGAAGAAAAAGTGAATTTATAGTTTCTTGTGATATGATAAAAAATAATCTGTAGTTTCAAACTAAGCTGGAATAACTGAAAATAAGAACATGCTAGTTTTTATATGTACAGACAAAAATCACCAACATTAGGACCTCTCCATATATAACAGTGGTATCCCATCTGCTACAAGGACAAAATTACTGCTTGGAAATGCAAAATAGCATCAGCCAAATGAAAGGTAAAGGTAAATTAGTTTGTTTTGCTGTTGCAAAATCCTGGAAAAATATAGTGTGCTTTACTAATCAAACTGACTTGGGAAGTCTAGAGATGGTAGAAGCCTGCAGATAATTTTCATAATTCTTTAACTGTATAAAATAAACTGAAATTTTCACCAAGATTAAATTCTACACTGTGGAACACTGAAAAACAAATTGTCACACAGAAGTAAGAAGTTTGGTGACTTCAAAAACAAGTGTTTGTATGTATATGCGTACATACACACACACACACACACACACACACACACACACACACACACACACACACACACACACACACACACACACACACACAGACACACACACACACACACACACACACACACACACACACACACACACACACACACATATAGGGTAATCCAAATTTGCACTGCATTAGTTTTGCATCTCCCAGACAAGACAATTAGCTCTTCTTAAGTTGAGATTACACATTCACATTCCAAAACCAAGGTCACCATTTTTTTTTTATATATATATATATATATATATATATATATATATATATATATATACATATCATCAAGTCAATAATAAATCTCGACCTGCTGCTACAAGAGGACTGCAGTCCTGCTATATGTGGCACCTGGGGAGCACTTTAGAATCTCAAATTTCTGAAAACTCGAACCTCATATGGTCAAGCCCATATGATTTAGATTTCAGAAACTCAAAATTGTAAAGTGTTAAAAAAAAAACACTTTAATTTAGATTAATATTAGATTTTTGCAGGGTGGCAACTCCCCCCGCACCCTCCCTACTTAAATATATCATCTCCATGATCGCACTATAGCGAGGAAATGGGAAATCTCCTGTTCTGCGCTTCTGCATACAGCATGGAATGAGAGATTTCCCTTTTCCCTAATGTAGTGCGATCTCAGAGTTGGCATACTTAAGTGGGGGGTGCAGCCACCCACATGGGGGGTGCAAGGGGGTGCAGCCCTCCTCTGAAATGATGTCTGTCTTTTTTTTTTTTTTTTTTTTTTTTTTTTTTCAGAATTTTGAGTTTCTCATAACTCCGTCATATGGTCTCGACCACATGAAGTTCGAGTTTTCAGGAATTCGAGTTTCTGTAGTGAAACCGGCACCTGCCTCCCCTCCAACAGGGAATAAGGTATTACGTTTTCCACACTCAGCAAATGGTGCCCACTGAGCAGAATTGCAATCTTCCTTGTCAGTATAAAGGCCCTGGTTAGCAGGTTGTACTGGCCCTTATCAACATTTACAGAACAAAATGTACACTTGTTGTCTTAGCTCCCCATATCCTCTTGGGAAAGCAAACCCATTACTACCACAAACACCATGAACTTAATCTGATACACGATGTTCCACCTCCCACCTTCAGCCATGTAATACTTACGTTTATATTATTATTAAGGGTTACATTATTTAATATTTCTAATTAACTGAGAAAGACAACTAGGTATATTTCAGAGTTATAGACTTCATATCTTTCAGAAAATTCATGCTAATGCAAAACCTGTTTTTCTATCAACCTTCTAAGTTTGTAAGAGCAATATTTAAAAAAAATGTCCCTTTTTTGGGCTTTATCCCACTTTTATGTATGGTTTTATCTAAATTTCTTTGTCGAAGAGGTTGAGAGATATGAGAAGATTGTAATGACAGAAGTTTGCTTACTGGGAAAATGTTCAAAACAATACATTTAAAACACACTCTAACAAGTGTGATATATTATACAAGGAATATAATTTAATACAATCAGGAAGGTGAATGAATCAAAGAGCACATGCATGCTTGCATGCTCCTAAATATGTGTGCAAGGGGCCTATGATTTGAAAACAGCCCAAAGGTGAACTTTATCTGCCACTAGCCAGATGCATTTTCTTTTGAGTGTGGATTTCAATGCTGTTTCAAGGAATGTGAGTTTCAAGGGCAGAGAACTTTTAATGCTAAGTCTGTTTTCATTGTGAGTCTGTATTGCTTTGTTTAGCACGTCTATCAGTAGTTGTGCTATAAAATTTCAAATAAGAGTTTTAAATTAAATCCAAATAATCATTGTAGAAATAAAGCATAAAACAGTAAGCACATTACAGTGTTTAGGGTAAATGGAGAGAAATAGTCAACTGATGGCACATTAGAATGGCTATGTATAAGGGGGCCTCATTTGTCCATGAATTTGTCAGGGGGGAGGGGAGGCAAACTCAAAGATAGCCCCAGACAGCACAATGTCTAGCTACACCACTGCAATGTGTGTGGCGGCCTATAAATCTGCAAATACTGTGAGCTTTGAGGGTCTTGTTGAAGCAGCAGTTAAGTGGGAGGTAGTGTGGCTCCTATAACCCATTCAAGGCCTCCTCCACTGGGTTCATGGCTTGCTGACCTGGTCATCTCCAACTATCAAGCCTTGTTAGCCCTCTAGCCTCACTCCATCAGGGTTCCCCTCTCAAGGTCCATCATATGGGAGGTGGGATAAGAGATCCTCCAAACCAAGGTGTAACTTCAGCTTCAGACCTCATTCCCCTTCCTTTTCATATAAGTCTGTCATGTGCATATCTTGTGTCCCACACCAATGTCAGCCCACCATAGTATTCCTGTCTGTCTTAACTGGCTTTCATGTTGCATGAACTCCCTAAATCTTCCCTAAGCCTTTCTTTTATACCTCTTTTTATACTCTTAAACTAATTTCTCTTATATTTCTGTTTTTTTTTTGTTTATACATAGTTATATCCCCCACAGAATTATAGTTCCCATCCTCTCCCACTCTATTCAGCACAACCATGTTCATGTCTTCATTCTATGTGTCTCCATGCCTTTTCTTTCCCCTCAGTTTCAGCATTTCCATCTTTCCCTTCTCCAATCATATACATGACTAATCAGGTTACACACATAACACCACCCTCACATTGAATAAATAAAACCTTATAGCTGATTGATTTTAAAGCTAGATAGCTGAACAGAGTGCCACTCTGCTCAAATTCCCTTCAGAATTCATAAGAAATATAACCAAGCATGTATGAAGTCAAATACCAAAGTAGCCAAAAGAAATTGTGAGTTTATATCCATACAAATAGCTGCCACCACATACAACTAACTTAGTTTTAATCCATTTTACTCCTGTAAATAAAGCTTAACTACGTGTGAGCATTTCTGCACTCAGGTTTTTCATAATCCGCACCTTTCCTTCATGCTTAGCTTATTTACATATAGAACTACTGTCCTTGTGAATATGTGAATTACGGGACATGAGCACTGCCATGTATCTCATATTTGTATGCAATATGTTGTAGTTTAGTAGAGTTTTGTGCTTTATGGCTTAGCAAACTTGCTGTAACAGTTTGGCTATTTCCTAATTTTTTAGACACACAAATCAGTACTAATAAGCTTGACTCTTTGTTTGACAGTTCCTTATATTTCCCCAAACCATATCTGTGAATTTTCAGTCATTAATCTTGCAGGTTTGGGTAGACCTTCACTGATTTATAAACAAAAGATACAACAATCAGTAACTAAACTATACTATACTGCAGTAGCACAGCTGAGATCATCCAGTCAAAATTTATAAATTAAAATGAATGAGTTGCCTTCATACAGAAGAATCTCTGTCAAAAATGCAATTTACAAAGTATAAACCTTAAATAAGCTGTTCTAATAACAATTATAATGTGGATATTATTAATAATATCTGCAGATGATGAGCATAATGATTAGGAAACACTTTTCATTGGAAACATGGCATTCGGTTAGTTGCTCGTACCAAATAATAAAAAATTATGATTGTTATGGATTGTTATGGACTGTAATGCACTATTTTGTGCATATGTGAGATCTTGAAATAAATGGATTTTTCTAATATGCATCCTACAGATAATTTTGATGTGGCTTTTTTTCTGACAATTTTATTACTAGATATACATATACCTTGTATTACTGCATGCCAATTCTCCTTCCTTAAATACTGCGCAATGTGCCATTTGTGACAGGTTCTAGTTTGAAGTTTCATTAGTGGGAGTATAAAGCACTATAATAAATGAATATCTAACTCACATCTCCCACCAGGATGTTCAAAATGAGTGACATTAACTTCAAAAGTTTCATTTCTTTGAAATATTGTAATTATGTTATGAATGAAGAAACTTACAAAGATTTTGAAATGCTTGTTTTATCATAGGTAGCAGAAAGGTCCACAGATATAAGGAATTGCTGTATTTTTATAGGACTCCCTTGTGTTTTTTCCAAACAATGATGATCATAGTCATGACTAAGACAGCAAATGTATTTTCCAGAAAAAAAAATCCTGTAATGAATACTAGGTTGCTTCGGTTTTGATTTGAATGTTGTTTCTTAACTTTATGATCTACAAATCATTCTCTGCTGACATATTTTAAGTATTTAGATAAGTAAGAGAATTCAAGCTACATGTGTAAAACAAATTATACAATGATGGGTCATTGTTATTCAAAAATGAGCATGCTCATTGGACAGTCCACCTGTGTGCCCATTGTAAATTGAACATATACCAAAACAATAAAGTCCAGCTGCTGAAGTACTATTGAGCATCTAGACTTTTCTATTGGCATACGCTTACAGGACAGTAAAATACAAGAAAAATCAGTTACATTCTGCATAAGTAATTACAAATGTACCTGATTTTCTTTGTATTTAGGCTGTCCTTCATAAAATCTTGATCAAAGGAAAAAAAAAAACAGCAACAGAGATTCTCTCTTTTGCATTGCTTTCCCTGCACTGCACTGATGTACTCTGCAAGCATGGGAATGTAATTACCATATGCATGCACGGTACATCAGAAAAGGTAGAAGAACACTACAGCATTCAGGCCTTGCCCTTGTGATCAAATCACATCAGCCATGGGTAAATCCCAATATACCCACAACACTCGTGGGTTATTGCTTATTATACAGTGACAGTTCATTAACATTCAAAACTATGCACGCTGATTAGTCAGTCCAACCAGTGTGCCCATTGTATATCTAGCATAAACCAACAGAAAAAAGTCTGGTCACAGGACTTTCTTCTATTAATATATGCCAGGGCTTTACAGTTTTCTTGAGCTAAGAGGTCAATAGGTATGTACGGAGGGCAGAGAACATGCAAGGAAAATCAGATATGTTTCTTTCATTTTCCTTGTATTTTTGCCCCCTATGGTACCTCTAAACTGTCCGAACTTCACAGGTTCTTAAAAAAAAAAAGAAAGAAGCAGCAGACATCTTGCCATCACCATTGCTTGCTTTCCAAAGCACTGATGTATTGCATAACCATGGGAACATAAGTCTCATATGCATGTGCAGTACATCAACAAAGCCGCAGTTTACAGATGCAGCTTGGAGGAACACCATGCTGCCATTATACAGGCATTATTTAAGAAAAGTAAGTAATTCTTTTCTAAACTAATGTTATTGTATAATAGCAATAACCAACGCCAGGGTGTGATATATTGAAGATTTACCAGCTGTGGCAAAATCTTCAATATACCACACCCAGTCATTGGTTATTGCTATAATAATAATCTGAGAAAATAGTAACAACAACAAAATAATCCCATCATTTTAGTCCATTTAAAATAGCACTCATATGTTTTCCAAAGTCCCAAATGGGTTTTGGACACAAAATAGATACAAAAATGATGGAAATTCACTGATCAAAAAGCAAAGCCAAATGTTAATTATATGCAATGAACAAAGCCTGAAATTTTAAATATTTTGGTAAGATTTTCTTTATACCAGAGGCTTCTTTGGTACAGTGTTTTATGCTTCGAGACTTTTGATAATATAGTTCCCTTTACATTACTCCATGTGACTGCTGCTGATATTCGTCTTTTGTTTTCAAATGAAATTCGGACATGTTTGGCTTACAGTTTCCTAACGATATTGAAATGCATTGCATAGCTGTGGAATTTAATTCTGTCTTCAGCTGTCTTGAACAAAATGTTGCCAGTGATGTGCACAATTATTCTTTTGAGATAAGGAGGTCATTAATAAGAATATCTACAGAGATACAATAATGCATGCTCCATATGGATTTTCTTGTTGTCAGATGGTTGCCTCTTACCAGTGCAGAGGATAATTACTTAGCGACATTTTTGTCTCGTTTCATAGGACATTTGTCTTTTGTTTTCTGCTAAGAAAACCTTGATAAAGTTGTTCCTACTGAGCTCCTATAGATGCCTGCTTGGGGACTTGGCAGTTGCATATGTTAAAGTCCCACTAAGCTTTGTCATATTGAGGAGATATTAAAAAAGTTAAAAAATATGTGATTATTGATTTTTTTATGCAACTAAATGTTAGTTAAAATATGTACCATAAAATGAATTTTGAATTGCAGTTACGCATAATGTGGCAGATTTCTGCACATAACATGACATTGTGCATTATTAGATGTCTGTAAATTATTTTCCAAAGATTTTTTCTTGCCAGTTTGTCTATTAGCTGTCTAGAAGATAATTACCTTGTGATATTTTTGTTGCGTTTTTTTTCCCTTGAAACATTTATTGATTGGTCCATACCACACCATTGTACACAATGTTTTGGGATCTGGTCATTTCATATCTCAAAGTAAAATTTGGCTTTGTCATATCCTGAGACTTATTGGTACTTTGCAATACTGCTTTTTTTTTTTAGTCAAACTGGACCTGAATATGGGATATCCACACACATGCATGTAGTAACGTACACACAAGATATCTTAAGATTTTGTATTGACTATTTTCTGTCAACTACTCACTTTATTTCAGCTACATGTTGTAGAGGATGTTTGGGTTGCACAGTGGCACAGTGGATAGCATTACTAACTCTCAGCAAGAGGTTCTCTGGTTTGATTCTCAGCTGGGGTGTCTTCTGTGTGGAGCCTGCTTGTCCTCCATGTGTTTGCATGGGTTTCCTCTGGATGCTCCAGTTTCCTCTCACATTCCAGTGACATGCAGTAGGTTGATAGGATGCACTAAATTGGCCATAGGTATGGGTGTGAGTCTGGTGTGGAAGAACTACCATGGTAGGGCTAGCCACCCAGTGGTGTGAACCTTGGCTCTAGATGATTGTCATTCTTGAAGAGACACCCTGACCCCATGTGCAAAAATGGGTTTGGAGGGTTTTTTTTTGATGTAAGTAAACTGCTGTAATCCACATTAAGTTACGGTTGCACATGGTAATAAATTATTAGATATCAGTGGCAGTCATCTGTGGCAGTCACTGCCTCCTTTTGCCTAGACAATATCCAAAATCAATTTTTTTTTTTTTTAATTATTTCCATATGAAAAGAGAACTCAAACATAATAAAACTCAGCACTACTCAGCACTACACCCTCACAAACTCCACTTGAGTACCTTGTTCCCCATTGGCCCTTTTTTTCAATTATAAAGGAATTCCCAATACTATTCTAGCATGTCCAAAGGTCAGTTGTCAATCTCCTCTCCGGTCCAGCTGGTGAATCTGGGAATCTTGAGGCAATGTTACAACTGCCTCATGTACACAGACAGCCCTCTCCTCCTCCAAACAAATTCCAACACATGTGAGAGATGCAACCATATAGCCAAACTGGAGGCTAAGCTCTCTCAACTCAGTACTGGCGTAACCAGTCAGGAGGAGAAGGAAACCACACTCACTACAATTCCAGTCTCACATAGACCTACCACGACAACAAACCAAACACATAAACACACAAAAACATACTCGGAGGCTCTAAATAAAAATCTGCCTAAGCAGCAGAGACCTCCAAAGCAGACACCCAAGCAACCGCTACCCCAAAACAAAACACGTGCAACACATAGCTCACAAAGCCAGTGTGCCGAACAGTCACAGCCCTTAAGGCTAAACAACACACCTGATACACTTGTAATAGGTGACTCTATCGTCAGGCACACTGACGTCCCACTCAACAGGCTGAACAAGGAGAAGGTCACGGTGAGCTGCCTGTCGGGCGCTAGGATCCGCCACATAACACAAGCACTCAGGTCACTCCAAGGCAAGTACAAATATGACTCAGTCATTGTCCATGCTGTTGTGAATGACCTGAGATGTACCTCCCTGGACTACATGAAAAGAGACATAGAGGAGCTCTCTGAGCATGTAGCCCAGGCCGGTATGACCCTGACCTTGAGTAGCATCTTACCCTCACCAAGAATGATGCCACAATATGAAGACAAGATGATCAATTTCAACAATTGGCTTAAGTGTTGGTGTCATTCAAAGGGGATCCAATGCCTGTCAGCCTGGGATGACATGCTCGACAAGCCACGATGCTTCGCTAGGGACGGCTTGCACCTGTCACCCCTGGGCTTTCGGATATTGGCAAAGGCTCTTGCTACCCCCATAGTGCCTTTTTAGGCAAGGCTCAAAAGACAAACCCACCTCCATAGGTATCACAAGGGATAAGAAACTAAGAGTAATGCTACTCAAAGCCAGAAGTCTAAACCTCAAGATGCACGCACTCGAAACTCTCCTTAGCATGGAGAACATCGATATCTGTGCAGTAACAGAAACCTGGTTCAAGGCTCCCGAGAGCACCCCAGCACTACCAGGTTATACCTCATACCATGCTTTTCGGCCCCAAAACTTGGACCGAACCACAAAAGGAGGGGGAGTATCAATATTCGTCAAAGATACCCACACCTCCAGGTTGGTGGCACAGCACGAAGCATCAGAGACTATCCATGTGCAACTAACTGTGGGTAAAACTGCCTTCCAGTTTATAGCCTGCTACAGACCACCCTCTCAAACACAGGAACCCCACTTGGCCTTCCTGAGAATACTGGAAAATATGAAGGTCTCTCCAAACACCATTATATTGGGCAACTTCAACTACCCAAACATAGACTGGGAGCATTACTCTAGCTCCAACACCCTAGCCCAAAGGTTCCTAGAATTTATAAACTCAAATGCTATGGAACAACTTGTTACCATTCCCACAAGAGGGGAAAACATACTGGACCTGATCATCACCAACATGGGGACACTATGCTCCAGACCAGAAGTGTATCCCTCACTGGTAAGATCAGACCATAAACTAATCTCACTGGATATTCACATCCCGACCCCCAACCCCTGCCCAGAAAACCACAGTGAAAAACTTCTCTAAAGCAAATTTCACACTCCTCAAAACCGAGTGAATCCTTCAAGCCCCCGGCCTGTGGAAAATACTGGCCCAGACCGCAGAATCCTTTATAAACGCATTCTATGAACACCTTCAGGAATGCATGGATCATGCAATCCCAAATAAAACCAAGACCCAATCCTCCAAAGGCAGACGTCCTGTCTGGTGGACCCCAGCCATAAACAAACTATACAATAGAAGGAGGAAGCTACTACATGATAGAGCAAAATCCCAAAAAGGGAAGGCATCTCTGATCAGTATTAGCAAAAACTACGGGCACTCATAAAATCGTCTAAGGCCAGCTTCGAGAGAAAAATTGCACAGGACACTAAGGATAATCACAAGGCTTTCTTTAGTTATGTTAGGAACCTGGGTGGGAATTCCCAGATATGCTCAGAATTAGTCCAAAATAACAAAAATACACCGAGCCCACAGACATTGCCAACATCCTAGCTGACAGGTTCAGTGCAAACTCCCCACCAAAAGGACAAATATCTATCCCAACAGAGTGCTGCCCCTGACATCTCAGATGCTCAGGTAAGAGCCGCCCTCTCCAAAGCAAAAACACAGCATCAATGGGACCAGATGGTGTCCCGGCTGCCCCACATGAACTCCAAGAAGAGCTAAACCCAAACATAAAACTACTGTTCAATCTTAGCCTTACTACAGGATATGTACCCAAAGAGTGGCGTACAGCAACAGTGGTCCCTCTCCACAAAGGTGGTGCCTCAACGGATCCTGGAAACTATCGCCCCATAACCCTGACTAGCTTGGTCTGCAAAGCTAAGGAAAGGATCATCATGGACCTCATAAATAAAGATATTGGGGACCTACAGACACTGGATCCTACCCAGTTTGGCTTTGTTAAAGGCAGATCCTGCCTCTTAAACCTGGTCAATTTCTTTGAAACAGTCACCAAGGCCATTGACGAGGGGAAGGTGGTCCACACAGCCTACCTGGACCTCGCAAAAGCCTTCGATACAATACCCCACTCGGGCATTATAGATAAGCTCACCAGCTTAAATATAAACCCCTATGTCACTAGATGGGTTGCAAACTGGCTCAAGGACAGAACCCACATGGTTAGAATTGCTGGAGCCATGTCAGACTCCAAACCAGTTACAAGTGGCGTCCCACAAGGCTCAGTCCTGGGACCTCTCTTGTTCAGTATATATTTCTCGGTGGTACAGGCCAACATGGAAGGACTGTGGCTGACCAAGTTCGCAGATGACTGCAAACTGGGCGCCATAATCAACTCTCCAGCCGACACAAGCATCCTCCAAAAGGGCCTCATAGAAACAGACAACTGGTGCCAGAGCCATGGCCTCAAGCTAAACGCCAAAAAGTGTATAGTTATCCCTTTGGCAAAAACAAAGTGCCCACAAATTACCACATAGGTGGTAATCCATTAAGTACAGAAGAAGTCATTAGGGACCTGGTGACCCAAGTTGATAGCAATCTCTCATTTGACAACCACGTGGCCAAAGTGGTTAGAAAAACATTTTATATAGCCCACCTAATCATGAAGGGATTCACATCTAGATCAGGGGAGGTCATCGTACCTCTTTACTCATCCCTCATCAGGCCCATAATTGAGTACAATGCCCCTTTTGGGATGTACCTTACCAGACACCTGCAGCAACTGGAAAGACCCCAAAAGTACCTCACCAAGAGGATCAAAGGGCTCAAACAGATGCCATATGCTGCCCGGTTAAAGAAACTCCAGCTCTACTCAGTGGCATACCGCCTGCTCAGAGGCGATCTGTGCCTGACGTATAAAGCCATGTCCAACCCGGAATTAATGGACATGCTGCACCTCAGAAAATCCAAATCCCATCGAGCCACGCTCGAGAGACTTGAACCTCAGCACTGAAATAAATAGGACATGCTGGAGGGACAGATTCATAACCCAGAGGCTCCCTTCACTCTGGAATAAAATCCCAGTCCAGGTTAGGCAGAGTCCCACATTGACTCTCTTCAAGAGGAATCTTGATGAGTGGATGGGAGAGCGTAGGTTTACCCCGGCTATCACTTCTGTGTCACTGTTAGACAGAGGCACAGTATACTAACCTCAAAAAAAGGCATAGCAAAATTAATTTAAAATGGGTGGCGAAAGCCAAACACACTCTGGCTAGGCTTATAAATGCCCTAGGGCAGATAGCCTAGTATGAACCTATGAACCTATGAACCTAAAACATAGTAAAAGCTATTCTAATCATCACTCCATATTTTCTTGGTATTAATGTTTCAGCAAGCATGTTTTATGTAAAGCAGTTACATCAATGATTAAAGCAAAATTTGGTGTAAATACTGAAATCATCTCTAGTAGTAACTTTCTGCTTCTTCTCCTGTCTGAAATTACAAATATACTTGTCCATTCAATACATTTAGAGAACAGGTCTATATATCCTCTACTCTGACATTTAGTTTATTACCAAACTCACATGGACAAGTATATTTCATCTGTATTGCTAAAATGCAGCAAACCTTAACTTCACTTCCCAAGTCTGACACTAAATCTTCCTTGCTGAAAATGTAAACTCTGCTTCACAAGTCACTAAGCATACTATTAGGTTCTTACAACACAAGAGGTACTGTGTCCAGGACTGCTGTTACTGTAATGTACTGAAATACATAGATAAAACTACTCAATTTTACTGATGATGTTAAAGCTCAGTTGCTTAATGCCCATGTTGACCAAGACCTTTTGTTTGATATTTCTTCAGCTAAATGCAAAAAAATGCTGTCCAAGAAAACCAAGACATGGACCCAACAATGGAAAAGCACCCTCCTCAGCCTGAACAGGCAAACAAAACAACTTGTCAAATTCTCCAAGAGCTCCTTTGAGAGAAACCTAGCAAGTAATGCCAAGGACAACCATAAAGCATTTTACAGCTATGTAAGTAATCTAAAGGGTAGTACTCAAGCATGTGCAGAACTGGTGGCCAATAGTATCACATACACTGACCCCACAGATATAGTGAACCTGCTAGCGGACAGGTTTGGCGAACATTTCACTCCCTTCTCCCCTCATAACTTACAAGAAACCCTCCCCCAAACTCACCCCCCCACCTTACATATCCGAAGAGTAGATCCAAGGCAAAGAACATGGCCTCTATGGGACCAGATGACATCCCAGGCTGTCATTTAAACAGGCTAAAACATGAAACAGCATCACCACTAAGTACCCTTTTCAATCATAGCTTAATCACAGGCTTTGTTCCTGTGGAACAGAGAACAGCTACAGTTATTCCCCACCACAAAGGTAGACTAGCAACAGACCTGGGGAATTACAAACCCATAAGTCTGACCAGCCTTATCTGTAAGGCCATGGAAAGTATCATTATGAACCTCTTAATAAAGACATAGGTGACCTCCAAATCCTAAATCCTACCTATTTCAGGTTCATGGAGGACAGATCCTGCCTGTTATATCTGGTGGATTTCTTTGAAAGTGTGACTAAGGCCATTGATGAGGGCAGATCTGTGCACACGGCATACCTTGACTTGGTAAAGGCTTTTGACACAATCCCACATTCAGGCGTTACTGATAAACTTTGCAAACTAAATGCAAACCCCATGGTTTAAGATGGATTGCCAACTGGCTCACAAACCAGACACACACTATCAAAATGGGTGACTCCAAATCAACCAGCAGACCTGTTTCCAGCAGGGTGCCACAAGATTCAGTGCCGGGCCCCTTATTGTTTGTTATATATTTCTCAGTAGTTCGGGTCAAAACTAAAGGGTTGTGGCTAACCAAGTTTGCAGACGAATGCAAACTAAGTGCAATCACTGAATCTTCAAATGATATCAGTATACCCCAGGATGATCTCACACAGCCCAATGACTGGTGTATTAGTGATGATCTCAAAATGAATGCAAAGTAATGCATCATCATTCCCTTTGGCACAAACAATGTCCCTTCCCACTACCATATCAATAACAATACCCTAAGTACCCATGAAGTGTTAAGGGACCTGGGATGACAGGTTGACCACGACCTGAACTTAGACCACCACATGTCTACCGTTGTAAGGAAATCTTTCCACATATCTCACTTGATTTGTAAAGGCATCACCTCAAGAGAAAAAGAACTTATAAGCCCCCTATACTCGGCATTTATCTGACCCATAATTGATTACAGCGCCCCATTTGGTATGTACCTTACCAAACTTCTACAGCAATTAGAGACACGTCAGAGGTTTCTAACAAAGACGATCATGGGCTTCCAGCATGTGCCTTACATGGACGACTAAAATCCCTGTCAGTATTCTCCATATCATACAGGCTTCTTATGGGAGGCTTATGCCTGTCCTACAGAGCAACCCAAGACCCAAACCTAATGAACTTACTACATATCCATAAATTAAATGGGTCTAGGGCTACCCATTCTTGGGACTTAAATATGGCTTGTGACAGAAATTGGACATGCTGGAGGGACAGATTTATTTCCCAGTGACTGTCACATCTTTGGAACAAGCTACCAATTCACATGAAACAGAGCACCTCTATGACACTGTTCAAGAGGAACCTGGATGAGTGGATGGGGCACCTTAAATCATTACCTGGGATAGTGCCCACAAACTTCCTGGATGTGGGTAGTCATCACTAAATGCAATCATGGGTATTGATTAGTACCTCTGTGGTATTACATTGGGTTGAAACGGCTAGGCTTAAAATGATTTCCAGGTCCTATAATCCTATAAAGTATTAAAGAAACAGGAAAGAAGTAAGCTGATGCGAAATTCAAACATCTGTTTTTTATCTTATTCCTAGATATCAACAGAATTCTCCATGTTCTTCCAGACCTTTCTTGTAAAGCCTTTTACACGCCCTCAGAAAATGACAGCTAGATAATATAAGAATAATTGGCAGAAAGATTTTAAAAAGAAATTAGATGGATCCTAGAACCCTCCTTTCAAAAGGAAGCCTAGTGGCTACCTATGCCTCCTTCCTCTTCTGTGTAGCAGTACTCTGGCCATTCTTCCCAAATTGCAGGTAATCTGTCTCACTGCCTTCATTTCTGAAAAAAAAAAGATAACTGTAGATGCTGCAGTTTTGAAAATAATAGGTATAGTTACAGACTTCTGTTAGCATCCCTTCCACTTCAATCAGGGATCCCTCATCCCCAGAAAATCAAATCTTACTATTTCCTTGAGTTTTGGCAGATTTTCCAGCCCGAAGTATAATAGAAACACTGCCTCCATCTCAAAGGAGAAAACGTTTTTTATTCCAGAATGCTGCTAGTTTTGAGAAAGTTAGGCCACTGAGACCAACTCTGGACCTTTCACAATTAAACACATTTCTTTTGGTTTTAAAATTCAGGATGCTCACTTTACAAACTCCTTTTCCTTTTCTATTTCCCAAGGCTCTTCTAGTAACCTTGGATTTAAAAAAATACCTACTGACACATCCCAGTCCACAAAATATGTAGACATTTCCTAAGGTTCTTTGCATTGGGATTGCACATTCAGGTTAAACCTTTGCTCTTTCAAATCTTCAAGAGTTTTCACAATGGTTGATATCAGCCATACCATTTTGCAGACTTCAGGGCATCCATATTTTTACATATCAGGATGATTACTTCATCTCAGTGTCATTGTTGGTCCAAGACATCTTAGCTGTTTTTCAGTTCACCATACATTTTTTTCATCTGTCTGGAACTTCAGGCTACATCTGAAAACAATCTTGTTTAAAGCCTTTGCACAGATTAGTGTTTCTAGGGTATATGCTAGACAACTCTGAATCCATTGCATATTTCCCTCCAAAGTGTTATTTTATTGAACCCACTTTCAAATTTGGCCAATCTGCTCATTTCCACTGCAAGAGGGTTTCCTCAAAACTTGCTTTACCTTCTGTCACTTTTCTTTGCTATACAGCACTGTTTAGTGTTGGACTAATTGTACAAGTGCTTAGGGTAAGAGGAAGGGATACCTTATTTGTATTGAGAGCAGGTAGAACCAAATCTTTTATTCTGCCACTGTCATTTGCTGGTCAGTACTGGCAGATTTTATTGATTAACCAAATACCTGACCTCAACAGCTTAAACAGCTGGCATATAGCATATAGATAAAAATATTTTTGAATTTAGTAAATAATGCATGTAAATCTCTGGTAACAACAAACAAACCCTGCACCACAGTCACTCATTGTCATGGAGGAAAACACAGCCATTCACCTATATACACATGCTTCAACACATAGACACAAGCACGCACACACACACACACACACATACACACACACACACACACACACACACACACACACACACACACACACACACACACACACACACACACACACACACACACACACACATACAGTCCCATCCATCAACAAACAAACTCTGCACCACAGTCAATCATAGTAATGGAAAAACACACCCATTCACCTATACACACATATCGTACCTGTCATCCTCTTAGACCAATTAATCTGGACAAAGCCATAAATAATGGGGGGACAAAAGCCCAAAATAGGGACACTTTTTAAATATTGCTCTTACAAACTTAGAAAGTTGATTGAATAACAGATTTTGCATTAGCATGAATTTTCTGAAGGGTATGAAGTCTGAAGCTGAGATGCCTGTCATTATTTTCTGACTTCAGTCTTTAATAACTTGCCAATGATTTCCTAGAAAACCACAATTTTGAGAAAAATGGACCAAAAGTATGTGGCAAAAATTTGAACATTCTGTGAAAATCTTGTACAGTTGAGTGGTACAACACACATGCTTCAATACACAGACACACATGCACACAAACACACATACACATGCATACACACAAGCACACACACACACACACACACACACACACACACACACACACACACACACACAAATATACACACACAAATATACATTCGCATATAACTCACATCCATCAGCAAACAAACCCTGCACCACTGTCAGTCAAGTTCATGGGAATACACATCCATTCACCTACACACACACATTCTTCAACACACACACACACACACACATATATATATATATATATATTTATATATATATATATATATATATATATATATATATATATATATATGGATCTACTTGATTTCAGCGAATGCCGTTTCACCAAAATGGGACATTCACAAGTGGATTTATGTGAAAGTGCGTTTTATCAAAAATGCACTTTTGCGTAAAGTAGCAGGTGAAACAAAAAACTAAATCATGTAAATAAAGAAAAACATGCGGTTTGCATGTTAAGGTTTAGTGTTGATGTACAACTAAGTGGACTGTTGTTGATATTGTAGTACAGTGGGGATGAGGGAACATTCCCTTTTCCCCACTGTAGTGTGATCTCGGAGTGAAAATATTGAAGCAGGAGAGGTGTGGGGGTACAACCCCCCACATGGGGGGTGCAGGGGGGCTTGATCCCTGCATAAAAATGTTTTAAGTTAGTTTTTTTTTTCTTTTTTTTTTGTTATAGATTTACATAAAAGTGCGTTTTTGTTGAAATGCACTTTCGTGTAAATGCATTCGTGGATTTACGTTTCAGTGAAACACAAATTCGTTAGAATGCAGTAGATTCATATATATATATATATATATACAGATTCAATTTATAATCTCAAAAGATTGAAATATCAAATTTCAGTATTTAGAGACCATAAAGTCGAATGTTCAGAATAGCGAAAGGGTATAGCCGTAAATCTGAATATGTCGAATTCACTGTTATGCTTTAACAGTACATGACGTGGAATGTGTCGTGTGAATGGTGTCTGGTTTAGTGTGTGGATTTAGTTGCAATTTAAGGTAAGTGACTATTTTGTAAAGGTTTTGGGTAGGTTTGTGAGTGTATGTGAGTGTGTTTGGAAGTTGCACGTGTGGGTAAGGGTAGGCAGGTAAAAGTATGAGTGTTTAAATGTTGAATGTCGTGGTGCTTGTGTATATGTGATGTGTGTGTGCGAGGGACTGTAGAATGCTGCTTGTGAGTTTCCTGCCTTTTTCTGTTTGCTGTGATCTCAGAGTTAGAATATATAAGTGGGGAGTGTGGGGGGTGCAGGAGGGCTTGCCCCCCCCGCATATTTGTAGTGCAGGTTTGTTACTTTGTGTTGTTATGTTTGTGTGTGTGTGTTTTTTTTTTGTAGTGTGGGTAGTGTGGTATATGTGTAGTGTAGTGTGTGGTGTGTTTAACTTCACGATTTTAACTTTTGCGGTTTTGAGGTTTTGGTGTTCTGCAGATTTGACTTTATAATCTTGATATACTGAAACTTGATGCGTCAATATTTCGAGATTATAAAGTGAATATATATATATATATATATATATATATATATATATATATATATATATATATATATACACGTATATATCTACACACACATGTACACACACACACACACACACACACACACACACACACACACACACACACACACACACACACACACACACAAAATATGCTATCATTAAAGCGTGTGCATAACAGAATCAATTTAAAACATTCCATACCACATGAAACTATCATCTGCTATTTGTTTCAAATCAAACAAGGATTGAAAAATTAGGTGGCCACACTGTGCCATTGTTACAATTTCAACTGTTGAATCAAGTGTCTTTTAAACATAAAAAAGTTGTTAATAAGAACAGGTTTAAACATGGTTAGAAAAACATTAATGTCATCAACAGAAAACTCTGTTGTATTGGTTAAAAAGGTCATGGACCACGTTATGTATACAAAGATGTAGTATCAAGTGCAGCTATGCAAATGTTACCATGAAAGGTTCCAGAATTCAAAGCTTGTAATTTACTTAAAAAGTTCCAAGAGTCCTTAGTAAAAGAAAGGGTACACTGTATGGCCAACATCTGAATTCAGTGAAGCATCAATATCAAGAAACAACAGATGGTCAAAATGTGAGAATGCGAGTTCAGTTCTAAAAACATGTTAAATTCAAACAAGGGTATACGCACCCGAGGAGGATGAAGAAAGTTTCTGAAGAAGAATATCAGAAGGCGTATCATTTGAGCAAAAGGATTAGTACAAACAGATGTAAAATACCAAACTTAAGCCACAACTTCCCTAAAGGAAGTGGCAGGTACAGGGAGTGGGACATGACAGCAGTCAGCAGAAGTCCACGGTGTAGCCTATGGAAAAGATTCATGAAACAAAGAGCCAATGCTTGCCTCTGCAGCAACATAATTGTAGCACACTCTGAAATGATCACACCACACCTTGAAATGAGTGTACCCCACTTTAAAATGATTGTACCACACTTTGAAATGATCGTACCACACTTTGAAATAATTGTTCCTTGTATGAGAACTTTCTCCATTCAGTGGTGGATAGTTGCCTGTAAAATGTTTCTCAAAGCAATGTACACATCTCAGAGGCTTCCATGCATGCTTCTTCAGCTGAGTTATGTAAGCAAAACCATCTGAGGAGTGCAGGTTGCATTTGCATTCCCCCTTCACTTCATGAGTGTTAACCCTAACCCTGCCTCTGCCCCCAACTTTATCCCTGTGCATTAACTTATGAAAACCCCTTCCCTAACAGTACCACTGCACATGACACTCAGACAGACAGACACACACACACACACATATGTGCATCAAACAAATCACATTACATCTATCCACTAAGATAGCCTTTACTCTAACCTTTGGGAACAACAGGTACGTTCAGATATTGTGCAACTATGATTCTTTACTGTACAAATGTAAAACATTCATGTTCACACACATACCTCTCAACTGTTCAGATTTTTTGCCTCATATTTTTGGTCTTGTCCTCATAAAATGTATAGTGTTCTTGCAAATCACTTTGGATTGAAGTCCCTGAATAATAATATACATCAGAGTTTCAGATTTCATATCTTTCAAAAATGCATGACAACATAAATGCTGTTATTATAGCAATGTTCTAAGAGCAATATTTATAATCTGTCACTATTTTGGCCCTTTGTCTTTCCAGTATTTCAGGGTTTTTCCAGAGAGGCATGCCCACACACACACATACACACACACACACACACACACACACACACACACACACACACACACACACACACACACACACACACACACACACACACACACACACACACACACACACACACACACACACACACACACACACACACACACACACACTGCTGCTGGCATTAAACAATTTTATTCACCCATTCCAAGACTTTTATGCACACATATACCACAAAATATATCCCATTACCGACCCTTTACTGTATCCGTAACCAATAAACACACACACACACACATACACACACACGCACACACACACACACACACACACACACACACACACACACACACACACACACACACATACACACACACACACACACACACACACACTGCTGTTGGCATTAAACAAAGTTACTCACGCACTCCCAAACATTTATGCACACACATACCAGAAAATATATCCCCTTACCGACTCTTTACTGTGCCCATAACCAATAAACAAACACACACACACACACACATACACACACACACACACACACACACACACACACACACACACACACACAGACACACACACACAAACACATCACCTATCCCTTACCCCAACTTAACTTGAAAACACTCGCTCATGCTCCATTCCCAGTCCCACTTACATCCATGCATCTATCTTTTCATTGCCGCACACTTTCAGTGTATGTGCAGCTATCTATTTATGTGTGCATGTGTCTGCAAGTGTGTATATATATATATATATATATATATATATATATATATATATATATATAATACAAATGAAAGATATCAAGAAAAAGATTCTGGAGTGATTTCCATGTTAGGTCCTATACACTCAGTTTGTTGGGCATGACAATAAGTCTTCATTAACATGACTAAAAGCCAGAAGGAAAGCGAAAGAAAGGGCAGACATCCTTAAGTGTCTTTACGGCTGACATATTAGTAAAGGATGTCTGCCTCAGACATTAGTTCATGCTCATTTAGCTTTTGCTATCATTCTTCAACTTGAGAATCGTTAACCCTTGATACGGAGACTGACTTTGATTTTAATGTGTAATATCACTTGGAGAATTTCACCTACCAAAGTCAGCACATCAATTAAAGATGAAGAAGGAGCACTTTTGGATGAAGTGCCAATGAATACCTTCCGAGTAGACATATACACTCAGGGATCTGTTTTCCTGTAAGGAATTTAGAAGTAAAAAAAAAGGTTACGTTCCTTCAAATGAGATATTTTTTTTTTTTCTGGATTGCTTCCAGATCTAAAAAAATTGAAAATTGTGCCACTAGCAGAACACAGATTTGGAATGCTTGTGTGAGCCAAAACCACAGTCACACTTTTAAAATATAAGGACCATTATAACAAGTAAAAAAAGTTATCCAGAATAAAACGCATAAGCAAAAGCATTAAAAAGATCCTGATAATCAAAATTGTCACTGTGTAATACCATAGCATGGAAAGAGACAGACCTGCCTTAAATTAGTTACAGTCATGTACTTATGCATTATACAAAGGTTTCACCACAAACAATCAAAACTTTGAGAAATGTGTGACTGTAATTCAAAAACAAATGTCAAGGATAATATATTATAAATAAAGTAAAGTAGCAAATAGTTGTATGATTTGAAACAATTATAGTTCTCTGGCATGTCATTGGTGCTGAATTTTATTATGTTAGCTATTATTCCATAATGTTCCATAATGCTGTACTTCATTGTCACTTTAATTGTTATAACAAATAGAAATGTGACATCTCTCTAAAGGGCATTCAGGTTTTAAATAGTTTCATTGTATAGAAGGGAAGCTATGACAGAAAGAACTTCTGTAAATAAGTTCATTATATGAGATGGGGAAAAAAATTGCCAGTAAGAAAGTAAATAGGTAAACATTACAAAGCAGTGCACATTTTGCATTTCAAAACATTTCTAACTGAGTTCTTAAACTGAAGGTGCATCGGGACCTTTGTTTACCTAATCTTCAATTTAAATTAGACACCCATGACCCTGATATGTTAGCACTAATTGAAATATTGGTAAACAGGCAAGTTCAAATATTGATCAAATGAGATTCTTTACTTCACAAATGTAAAGTGATGGGAACTGCAAAAGTTACTGAGAAAGTAGTGTTTCCATTACTCTAATTGAATATTGATTGCACATTCTGTAAATGGTTTAAAATGTGCTATCACTTGTATAACCAGGTATGAGTCCATGTTTTTACACTTCCTAATGGCAGTTGCTCACTTTTTCAGTAAAATGTCACGTCACACAAAGTATGAACCAAGTTGAGTTTTTTAATCAGAATTTCAATAAGAAGAATTTAAAGTAAGTATAAAGAATATGTTACCTGGATAACTAACCTCAGTGTACAGGACATGTACAAAACACCGGTAATCTATATAAGGAAGAAATCAAGAGAAAATATGACATTAAATCACCGTTGTGAAGGATAGCAGCTTATTAAGTGTGCGTGTGTGTGTGGGTGTTTGTGTGTCTGTGTGTCTGTGTATGCATGTCAGTGAATCTGTTTGAAAATGAGCAGCATTATGGAATAAAACAGGGAATAAGTGATCTCAAGGGGGTAGGAAACAGTCTTTACAGCAAAGACAGCAAAGGGGCTGCAAAGTGAAAATGCTGGGCAGAGAAATTTTGTCTCATTCCACAGACAGACTTCACTACTTTGTTCTCTTTGCAGAACTGAGCTAAATGAGTGCATAATGGACCAGGTACCAGGAACAGTATAAAGTAATGAACAGTCACCATTTCTTGTAGTCTTTAACAAGAATAGCAAGGGAAAGGATGAATGAAAAAAAAACAGAAAATAGGAAACTAATGATTATGTTCCATGGCAAATGTGAGATTCAGGCCAACATACCTGATAACATGATGTGCCCTCGTCTAATCCTTACTTGAATTAGGCCTAAAGCTGTTATGTGGACAGATAATGGTTAACACTTAGACAAAATAAATGTGGGCTGATAGCTGTTTCACTCACCAAGATGGCAAAGTATCACAGTATACACTTCAAACTCTTTTGATCTCACTGCTAAAGGCTGAATGAGGTTGCATAATAATAATGGTGGCAGATTAGGTTCATAGGTATAAACTTAGCTAATGACAACTGGGGCCCTTATAAGCCTATCCAAAATTCATCCTATGGGTTATTTTGCCTTGGATGTTGTTTTAAGGGTCGTATGTTGATTAGTGCATGATTTAACTTCTACCTTTCTCCAACAGAGACCTAGGTGTCAAACCAGGAGTGAATCTCCAGTTTCTCAGCCTCTGGTAAAGGTTATTCTTGAATAGGATTAGGAGGGAATTTGCTTCAAATGGATAGAAAGCTCATTCCAGACAATAGGAATTCTCTGAGATACAAACCTGACCCTCCAACATGTCCTATTTAAATTGTAAGCAAAGTTTAAATCCTTAGACCTACTCATTTTGATGCTCTTTATTTTATGGATATGCAAAAAGTCCATCAGGGCAGGACCAGTGATGCCTTGCATGCCAAGCATAAACTAAACATAGTATAGGGATAGGGCTTTGAGTTGGGCTGCATAGGGCATTGTGTTTTTCCCTGTATTCTTTTTGTGAGGAACCTCTGTGGATATTCCATTTGTTGCATATCCTTAGCCAGGTAAATACCAAAGAGAAACTCAATGAGGTGACTGGTGAGGTTTGGTTATAGTGGCACAATGACGTCTTTGGACATAGGTGCCATGCCCTTACTTATAAATTGAGTGACACAAAATTATTTTCTTAGTACCTTAGACACATGTTTGTCAAAAGCCAGGTAGCTATCTGCATGAGTCTCTAAATCACTCACTACTGTGTCTACTGTGTCTACTTTTAGGAGTGTTTTATTGATACATTAGATTCCTGGGGTGGCTGACTTCCCAAAACATACTATTATGCATTTATTGACATTGAGTTTTGCACAGTGGCTTTAATATCAGTCAGTTGTCTGTGTTAGACCTTCTTGTAAAATGTTAATATCTTTGGGGAGGGGGATTTTATGATTGCTCCCTGGTTATAAGTTGCACTTTAAATAATGAAAGATATTTACAAGTTTTCCATGGTTCCTAGAACTAGTTCTTTCTGTTTTGTTTAATTGTATACTTATTGTACCTGGTCAGTTTTACTCACTGCAGCTTTCTGTTTTGTTTTACATTTACTCGCAGATTGCAGCCATCTGTAAACTTGGTAAGATAGAGGCCCTTGACATTGGCCTTCACATCTGAGATAAAGATGCCAAAGAAGATCTGTTCAAGCACAGAGTCCTGTAGGACTCCTCTGGTGATTGGTCTCTTTGTGCAGGTGTTCTTTCCAGTCCTAAACTCCTGAATCCTATCTTTGTACCAGATGGATATACAGCAGTTTGCATAGGGACTTATGCCTAATTCCATGAGTCTGTTTACAATACCTGAATGTGGTATTTTATCAAAGGCTTTAGCTAGGTCAAGGTAGGCAGTATGTACAGTTTTGCCATCATCCATGGCCTTGGTGACCTTCTCAAAAAACTCCACCAGGTTCAGTAGGCATGACCTGCCTTTAAAAAACTCAAAGAGGGTTTGTTTAGAAAGTCATTACAGTCGCTGTTTGTCTGTCCATCCCTCTATTAGTGTTTCTGTCTTCCTTACATATGTCTAATACTTTGACATTCACTTGTCCATAGCAGTGATAGTGGAGACCAAAGCCCTTGTATCATTCAGGTGAGTGTATTCCATACTACTATTTAGTTTTGCCAGAAGTGTTCCATTTTTAATTTTATATTCAAAGGATCACAGGCCTTACTTTTCATAATATATCCACCAACTCTGGAGAATGAGTTATTCTCAAATCCCTCTCTTAGTAACACACCCTAGTGTATATCAGCATATAGTATAAAATATAAGTATGAGTTTCTTCAGTAGAGCTGATTGAGAAAAGAAATCATTTATGTAAGTGCTATCAAACTGCTGTACAACATGCTACCACTAGTGTTTTCTGTGTGGCTGTATCCATTGTTAACTTAATACCTGCATGCCATATCAAATAAAAATGAAAAGGACATTGTCTAAGTCTGCATAAAATTTTAGCTCATATTTCAGCATTTTGGTATGACTGAGGACATCCTCCAGCCCTGCCACTGTGTAGAGATATTATCACGTCCATGATGCATGCTGCCTACAAGGCATCCACAAATTATAATGCATGGTAATGTGTATAACACTGAGAGTCTGGGAAATATTGGCCAGAAGCAGTTATAGACTAACTTTCTTTATCTAGAGTTGTGTTTTATAAAAAATAAATGAATTATGAAAAAAAAAAACTGCATCCAGTATTATTGTTTTCCCAGAATGCTAAGGATCTTGCAAGCATCATCATGAGTACAGAATTGACAGGGTATCAGAAACTATACAGAGAAATGAGCAATAAGCAGGTATTGTATCTTTAATGAGAATACCAAGGGGAAGGATGAAAAATATGGCAGAAAACAGGACAGCAACTACAATGCCATGTAGTTGGCATTATAATATGGGTTATTTTGCCTTGGATGTTGTTTTAAGGGTCGTATGTTGATTAGTGCATGATTTAACTTCTACCTCTCTCCAACAGAGACCTAGGTGTCAGACCAGGAGTGAATCTCCAGTTTCTCAGCCTCTGGTAAAGGTTATTCTTGAATAGGATTAGGAGGGAATTTGCTTCAAATGGATAGAAAGCTCATTCCAGACAATAGGAATTCTCTGAGATACAAACCTGACCCTCCAACATGTCCTATTTAAATTGTAAGCAAAGTTTAAATCCTTAGACCTACTCATTTTGATGCTCTTTATTTTATGGATATGCAAAAAGTCCATCAGGGCAGGACCAATGATGCCTTGCATGCCAAGCATAAACTAAACATAGTATAGGGATAGGGCTTTGAGTTGGGCTGCATAGGGCATTGTGTTTTTCCCTGTATTCTTTTTGTGAGGAACCTCTGTGGATATTCCATTTGTTGCATATCCTTAGCCAGGTAAATACCAAAGAGAAACTCAATGAGGTGACTGGTGAGGTTTGGTTATAGTGGCACAATGACGTCTTTGGACATAGGTGCCATGCCCTTACTTATAAATTGAGTGACACAAAATTATTTTCTTAGTACCTTAGACACATGTTTGTCAAAAGCCAGGTAGCTATCTACATGAGTCTCTAAATCACTCACTACTGTGTCTACTGTGTCTACTTTTAGGAGTGTTTTATTGATACATTAGATTCCAGGGGTGGCTGACTTCCCAAAACATACTATTATGCATTTATTGACATTGAGTTTTGCACAGTGGCTTTAATATCAGTCATTTGTCTGTGTTAGACCTTCTTGTAAAATGTTAATATCTTTGGGGAGGGGGATTCTATGATTGCTTCCTGGTTATAAGTTGCACTTTGAATAATGAAAGATATTTACAAGTTTTCCATGGTTCCTAGAACTAGTTCTTTCTGTTTTCTTTAATTGTATACTTATTGTACCTGGTCAGTTTTACTCACTGCAGCTTTCTGTTTTGTTTTACATTTACTCGCAGATTGCAGCCATCTGTAAACTTGGTAAGATAGAGGCCCTTGACATTGGCCTTCACATCTGAGATAAAGATGCCAAAGAAGATCGGTTCAAGCACAGAGTCCTGTAGGACTCCTCTGATGATTGGTCTCTTTGTGCAGGTGTTCTTTCCAGTCCTAAACCCCTGAATCCTATCTTTGTACCAGATGGATATACAGCAGTTTGCATAGGGACTTATGCCTAATTCCATGAGTTTGTTTACAATACCTGAATGTGGTATTTTATCAAAGGCTTTAGCTAGGTCAAGGTAGGCAGTATGTACAGTTTTGCCATCATCCATGGCCTTGGTGACCTTCTCAAAAAACTCCACCAGGTTCAGTAGGCATGACCTGCCTTTAAAAAACTCAAAGAGGGTTTGTTTAGAAAGTCATTACAGTCGCTGTTTGTCTGTCCATCCCTCTATTAGTGTTTCTGTCTTCCTTACATATGTCTAATACTTTGACATTCACTTGTCCATAGCAGTGATAGTGGAGACCAAAGCCCTTGTATCATTCAGGTGAGTGTATTCCATACTACTATTTAGTTTTGCCAGAAGTGTTCCATTTTAATTTTATATTCAAAGGATCACAGGCCTTATTTTTCATAATATATCCACCAACTCTGGAGAATGAGTTATTCTCAAATCCCTCTCTTAGTAACACACCCTAGTGTATATCAGCATATAGTATAAAATATAAGTATGAGTTTCTTCAGTAGAGCTGATTGAGAAAAGAAATCATTTATGTAAGTGCTATCAAACTGCTGTACAACATGCTACCACTAGTGTTTTCTGTGTGGCTGTATCCATTGTTAACTTAATACCTGCATGCCATATCAAATAAAAATGAAAAGGACATTGTCTAAGTCTGCATAAAATTTTAGCTCATATTTCAGCATTTTGGTATGACTGAGGACATCCTCCAGCCCTGCCACTGTGTAGAGATATTATCACGTCCATGATGCATGCTGCCTACAAGGCATCCACAAATTATAATGCATGGTAATGTGTATAACACTGAGAGTCTGGGAAATATTGGCCAGAAGCAGTTATAGACTAACTTTCTTTATCTAGAGTTGTGTTTTATAAAAAATAAATGAATTATGAAAAAAAAAACTGCATCCAGTATTATTGTTTTCCCAGAATGCTAAGGATCTTGCAAGCATCATCATGAGTACAGAATTGACAGGGTATCAGAAACTATACAGAGAAATGAGCAATAAGCAGGTATTGTATCTTTAATGAGAATACCAAGGGGAAGGATGAAAAATATGGCAGAAAACAGGACAGCAACTACAATGCCATGAGGCAAATTGTAGATTCAGGCCAACATTATGTTACCAGCCATTCCTCACAATCTTACCACAGCACCAGTATTGAATCTCAGCAATGAATTTATGAAATCTGCTAAAGTTTATGTTAGCATAATCAAAATCCGACACACTTTCTTGTGTAGCATTAAAACCCACCTTATTGTTCCTCTTCACGGTCAGTTAAGTGTTCACCCATGCCCTTTACAGTGAACCACTCTCTGTTCAGTGATCTTTTCTTTTTGTCAGATGTCTTACTTAGACCAAATTACTGATCCTCCTATTGGCAGTCTATGTTGCCCATCAAAATGTTTACATGTTTCTGGATAGATTATTCATACATTAGTATGCCACTACATTTCCTGAGATACCAAGTAACTAGTCACCATGTGCCATTCATTTTTGCCTGTTAGAGGGTTGTTAAAAGATTTATTTCTTTTATTTATTTTACATTTGTTAACCCACGGTGGTGGTGCTGCGGTAGCGTTGTTGCCTCACAGTAAGATGCTGTCCAGTTCCATTCTCAGCTAGAGCATCTTCTGCGTGGAGACATGCGTGAATGGGCATACCTTCGTTGAAGGTTGTGCGTCAGGCCTGGCAAGCCAGTACGTAAAAATCAACTGCCAATCATTAGCGGACCAGAGTTCTGCTGTGGCGACCCCTAACCGGGAAAAGCCGAAAGACACAAACAATTTATTTTACATTTCTTGACCGGGAAATTCCGACTGGGTATATGCCCATTTTCAGTGGAGGCCCAGGGAGAAAAGCTCCATATATTCAGGCATATGAGATTTATATAATATAAGAGTACAATTTAGCATATCAGATGAAAAAAGAAACAGTATAATTATAGTAAAGAAACAGTTCAACAGGAGAAATTACCTATATGCCAGAGTATAGTATCACAAGGAAGGCTCCATATATTCAGACAAGCAAAATTTCACATAATATAAGAGTATAATCTAGCATTTCAGAGGAAAAAAAAAACAAAACAAAACAGCGTATTTATAGCAAAGACACAGTCTGACAGAAAATGACATATGTCAGAGTATAATAACAATATAAGGTGCAAGACATTTGCCTAGTAGTATTAATTTCTCACATAGAGAAAAGAGTAAACATCGTACTGTAATCATCTGCTAGTTAAAGGATATGAAATAGTAATGAAATACTGATAACCTGTTAACAGCTAATAGTAGAGCTGGCAGCTAATTAGTGGTACAGGAGAAAGAGGGGGGGGGGTTAGTTGGGGTATGGACAAGGACATAGCCAATGAGATTTTAGGTGTGCTTTAAGAGCATTTTTGAAGAGATTGCTGGAAGGGAAGGTAGTTATGGCAGTGGGAAGTGAGTTCCAAATTTTGGATATGGAGTAGGAGAATAGTGCTTCCCCTGCAGAGTTGTTGGGTTTGGTGACTTGGAGTAGATTTTTGTTGCAGGAGCAAAGGGGTCTGGAGGATTGGTAGGGTTGGAGAAGTGTATGAAGTGAGGGAAATTTAAGAGGGTGGTTTACAATTTTATGAGCAAAGGTAAGTTGGGTTAGGTGTAGGAGTTGAGGGAGCTCAAGCCAGTGTAGGTTTCTAAGGGAGACACAGTGGTGACTGCGGTGGGAATCCCCTGATGCAAATTTTGCAATTTTATTGTAGCAGGCTTTGAGTTTCTTTAGGTCTGATTGTCGAAGATTTGTGAGTATGGGTGATGCATAGAGTAGGGTTGACATTAGTTGGGAAGTTGCGGTAGAGATTCGGCTATTTTTTTCTTTTGTAATTTTGACTCCACAGTGTTTTAGGTAAGTTGTATCATTAATGAACAGTAAATAGAGTGTTTCCATAGCTGGTTTATGCACTTGGGCTTCAGGCCAGTTATTTTACATTAAGAAGGTTCGTGGTCTGCACTCTTGTGGGAGGAGAGGCTGGACTCTGCCCTTCTGAGCTGGGAATTTCTGGTTAAAGGTTTACAGTGCCTGCATATGTGAACTGTTTCTTACTGAAATTGGTACACCTTGTTTGCTGTAGCATAGACTAGATCCAGGCCTGCTGAATCTAGCTTTGTTTGTATGCTTGCTGTTTGTTTGCTTATTTCCCTGGAACGCTAATTCCACCTAAAGCGCGGCTTCTCAGCACTTCTGTGGATCCCTAGTGATATCTGTATTGCTTACTGTACTTATTTTCTTGTTTCACTTGAAAGAAAGTTACTGTTTGTCGTTTTTGCATTTAAGTTACCTGTAACACATTGCACTTAAGTTACCTGGCACTTGCTCACTAAAGCAATTATATAAGTCAGCACTAAAAATTAAAAGCACTACACCCTCACTCCCCATTGGCCCTTGTTTTCAATTATAAAGGAATTCCCAATATTATTCTAGCATGTCCAAAGGTCAGTTGTCAATTTCCTCTCCGGTCCAGCTGGTGAACCTGGGAATCTTGAGGCAATGTTACAACTGCCTCATGTACACAGACAACCCTCTCCTCCTCCCAACAAATTCCAACACATGTGAGAGATGCAACCATATAGCCAAACTGGAGGCTAAGCTCTCTCAACTCAGTACTGGCATAACCAGTCAGGAGGAGAAGGAAACCACACTCACTACAATTCCAGTCTCACATAGACCTACCACGACAGCAAACCAAACACATAATAACACATAAACATAAAAACATACTCGGAGGCTCTAAATAAAGATCTGCCTAAGCAGCAGAGACCTCCAAACAGACACCCAAGCAACCGCTACCCCAAAACAAAACACGTGCAACACATATCTCACAAAGCCAGTGTGCCAAACAGTCACAGCTCTTAAGGCTAAACAACACACCTGATACACTTGTAATAGGTGACTCTATCGTCAGGCACACTGACGTCCCGCTCACCAGGCTGTACAAGGAGAAGGTCACGGTGAGCAGCCTGTCGGGCGCTAGGATCTGCCACATAACACAAGCACTCAGGTCACTCCAAGGCAAGTACAAATATGTCTCAGTCATTGTCCATGCTGGTGTGAATGACCTGAGACGTACCTCCCTGGACTACATGAAAAGAGACATAGAGGAGCTCTCTGAGCATGTAGCCCAGGCCGGTATGACCCTGACCTTGAGTAGCATCTTACCCTCACCAAGAATGATGCTACAATATGAAGACAAGATGATCAATTTCAACAATTGGCTTAAGTACTGGTGTCATTCAAAGGGGATCCAATGCCTGTCAGCCTGGGATGATATGCTCGACAAGCCAGGATGCTTCGCTAGGGACAGCTTGCACCTGTCACCCCTGGGCTTTCGGATATTGGCAAAGGCTCTTGCTACCCCCATAGTGCCTTTTTTAGGCAAGGCTCAAAAGACAAACCCACCTCCATAGGTTTCACAAGGGATAAGAAACTAAGAGTAATGCTACTCAATGCCAGAAGTCTAAACCTCAAGATGCATGCACTTGAAACTCTCCTTAGCATGGAGAACATCGATATCTGTGCAGTAACAGAAACCTGGTTCAGGGCTCCCGAGAGCACCCAGCACTACCAGGTTATACATCATACCATACTTTTCGGCCCCAAAACTTGGACCAAACCACAAAAGGAGGGGGAGTATCGATATTCATCAAAGATACCCACACCTCCAGGTTGGTGGCAAAGCATGAAGCATCAGAGACTATCCATGTGCAACTAACAGTGGGTAAAACTGCCTTCCAGTTTATAGCCTGCTACAGACCACCCTCCCAAACCCAGGAACCCCACTTGGCCTTCCTGAGAACACTGGAAAATATGAAGGTCTCTCCAAACACCATTATATTGGGTGACTTCAGCTACCCAAACATAGACTGGGAGCATTACTCTAGCTCCAACACCCTAGCCCAAAGGTTCCTAGAATTCATAAACTCAAATGCTATGGAACAACTTGTTACCACTCCCACAAGAGGGGAAAACATACTGGACCTGATCATCACCAACATGGGACTCTATGCTCCAGACCAGAAGTGTATCCCACACTGGTAAGATATGACCATAAACTGATCTCACTGGATATTCACATCCCGAACCCACCCCCTGCCCAGAAAACCACAGTGAAACACTTCTCTAAAGCAAATTTCACACTCCTCAAAACCGAGGTGGAATCCTTCAAAGCCCCCGGGCCTGTGGAAAATACGGCCCAGACTGCAGAATCCTTTATAAATGCATTCTATGAACACCTTCAGGAATGCATGGATCATGCAATCCCAAATAAAACCAAGACCCAATCTTCCAAAGGCAGACGTCCTGTCTGGTGGACCCCAGCCATAAACAAACTATACAATAGAAGGAGGAAGCTACTACATGATAGAGCAAAATCCCAAAAAGGGAAGGCATCTCTGCTCAGTATTAGCAAAAAACTAAGGGCACTCATAAAATCGTCTAAGGCCAGCTTCGAGAGAAAAATTGCACAAGACACTAAGGATAATCACAAGGCTTTCTTTAGTTATGTTAGGAACCTGGGTGGGAATTCCCAGATATGCTCAGAATTAGTCAAAAATGACAAAAAATACACCGAACCCACAGACATTGCCAACATCCTAGCTGACAGGTTCAGCGCAAACTCCCCCCCCCCCACCAAAATGGCAAATATCTATCCCAGCAGAGTGCTGCCCCCCTGACATCTCAGATGCTCAGGTAAGAGCCGCCCTCTCCAAAGCAAAAAACACAGCATCAATGGGACCAGACTGTGTCCCGGGCTGCGTCCTACATGAAGTCCAAGAAGAGCTAAACCCAAACATAAAACTACTGTTCAATCTCAGCCTTACTACAGGATATGTACCCAAAGAGTGGCGTACAGCAACAATGGTCCCTCTCCACAAAGGTGGTGCCTCAACGGACCCTGGAAACTATTGCCCCATAAGCCTGACTAGCTTGGTCTGCAAAGCTATGGAAAGGATCATCATGGACCTCATAAATCAAGATATTGGGGACCTACAGACACTGGATCCTACCCAGTTCGGCTTTGTTAAGGGCAGATCCTGTCTCTTAAACCTGGTCGACTTCTTTGAAACAGTCACCAAGTCCATTGACGAAGGGAAGGTGGTCCACACAGCCTACCTGGACCTTGCAAAAACCTTCGATACAATACCCCACTCGGGCATTATAGATAAGCTCACCAGCTTAAATATAAACCCCTGTGTCACTAGATGGGTTGCAAACTGGCTCAAGGACAGAACCCAGTCCAAACCAAATGCTATGCACGTGGGGGATGCACGGCCAGATCAAACCATGAAGAAACAAAAATGGCCATCAAAGTTTAGCAGTCGAATATGCAACCCAAAACAAGATAGTGAATAATCAGACTTTTATTGTAAAAATGAAAAACAGACCGGTTTCGGCAATATGATGCCTTCTTCAGTGTTGAGCAAACAATCATGGAGATCACAATAAAATATACAAATTTATACATAGTGCTAACCAATAAGCACATGAATGTGCTGTTGATACTCATGAATAGTACATGATGTATTATAAACTGGCTAACACTATACCAGAGACCATGACTAATATTTGTCTGGCACCCCAAACAAATAATTCCAAAACTGCACAAAAACAAAATCATAATAAACTATGGAACCATAAAGGCTATAGTTATACATAATAGAAATATGTACATCCATAGTCATAATTATAATAAATATAAAAATATATAAAAAAAGAAACTGTAAAGGGCCCATTTCAAAAACAGGCATAGTGAACGACTCAAGCTACAAACATATATCCTAATCCATGAAGTATATATAATATATTGTTATATATACATGAAATGGTGTATATATATGAGATCTACATTAAATGATTAAGAAAATATTATACCTGACATAGATGATTAAAGTGGAAGTCTATGCACCATTCTCCATTGGCTGAGTGTTAAAGATGATCATTGAGACCAGGTGGAAAAAGTGCGCCCAAAGTGATTATCCAGTACTTTTCCTTGTGGTTTAGGATACCATGCCACCCTTGTGGGTTGCTGCGATCACCCACTATTCGGTCTATGATCATGAACATGAACTGTGCTTGTTGATGTTTTGAAACATGTCGATATAAACCATTAGTCTCCCTTTTGTTTTTAATGTCACTTCGATGTTCATTTATTCGTGACCTGAGTGGCCTAGAAGTCTGACCAACATAGAATGCCCCACAATGGCATGATGCTACCAATATGTTTGTAATGAGATAGACAGGACCCCAATGTTTTGCCTTTTCTATATGAGAATTGACATTCCACTCCCAGAAAAGATCTGTGGGATATTTGCATGAATTTCTAGAATATCTCAATGGTAACATCTGGGGAATTGAATTTTCTATTACCTTTGATATGCAGACTATTAATTTTCTGGATGTAACTATTTCAAGAAATCATGATCATACCGTGGCTACCAGAGTGTTTCGCAAATACCCCCAATATAATACTCTACTACATGCATCGAGCATGCACCCACGTCAAACCATCAGAAACATCCCGTTTTCACAATTTATGCGTATGAAACACCTTAGTTCTACCAAATCAGATTATGACATTGCTAGTCTTGACTTATGTCGTAGATTTGCCAGTAGGGGGTATAACTTTGCAGATATCAATACAGCATGGACACGATCCTCTCAGATGAATAGGAACAGATTGTTAGATTATAAGACTTCTTCTGGAGATTCCAGATCATCTACAATTAGATTTATCACAACATATGGTAGGAACTATTATGTGATTAGGGCTATTATAAACAGACATTGGAATATCCTACTAGACAATGAACAACTCAGATCTTTTCTGGGAGAGGAATGTCAATTCTCATCTAGAAAAGGCAAAACATTGGGGTCCCATCTATCTCATTACAAACATATTGGTAGCGGTGGAGCAATTCATAAACAGTTTACAATAATGGGACATGAACTATTGGGTACGCATCCATGTGGCCACTGTGGGTCTTGTAAACAGATTACCAAGTCCCAGCACTTTTCGAGTCGTAACACTAGTAAGGTCTTTGACTGCAAAATTTTTGGGAACTGTAGCAGTGATTGGGTTGTTTACCTGGCATCATGCCATTGTGGGGCGTTCTATGTTGGTCAGACTTCTAGGCCACTCAGGTCACGAATAAATGAACATCGAAGTGACATTAAAAACAAAAGGGAAACTAATGCCTTATATCAACATGTTTCAAAACATCAACAAGCACAGTTCATGTTCATGATCATAGACCAAATAGTGGGTGATCGCAGCAACCCACAAGGGTGGCATGGTATCCTAAACCACAAGGAAAAGCACTGGATAATCACTTTGGGTGCACTTTTTCCACCTGGTCTCAATGATCATCTTTAACACTCAGCCAATGGAGAATGGTGCATAGACTTCCACTTTATTTATCATCTATGTCAGGTATAATATTTTCTTAATCATTTAATGTAGATCTCATATATATACATCATTTCATGTATATATAACAATATATTATATATACTTCATGGATTAGGATATATGTTTGTAGCTTGAGTCGTTCACTATGCCTGTTTTTGAAATGGGCCCTTTACAGTTTCTTTTTTTATATATTTTTATATTTATTATAATTATGACTATGGATGTACATATTTCTATTATGTATAACTATAGCCTTTATGGTTCCATAGTTTATTATGATTTTGTTTTTGTGCAGTTTTGGAATTATTTGTTTGGGGTGTCAGACAAATATTAGCCATGGTTTCTGGTATAGTGTTAGCCAGTTTATAATACATCATGTATTATTCATGAGTATCAACAGCACATTCACGTGCTTATTGGTTAGCACTATGTATAAATTTGTATATTTTATTGTGATCTCCATGATTGTTTGCTCAACACTGAAGAAGGCATCATATTGCCAAAACCGGTCTGTTTTTTATTTTTACAATAAAAGTCTGATTATTCACTATCTTGTTTTGGGTTGCATATTCGACTGCTAAACTTTGCTGGCCATTTTTGTTTCTTCAAGGACAGAACCCACATGGTTAGAATTGCTGGAGCCATGTCAGACTCCAAACCAGTTACAAGTGGCATCCCACAAGGCTCAGTCCTGGGACCTCTCTTGTTCGGTATATATTTCTCAGAGGTATAGGCCAATACAGAAGGACTGTGGCTGACCAAGTTCGCAGATGACTGCAAACTGGGTGCCATAATCGACTCTCCAGCCGACACAAGCATCCTCCAAAAGGGCCTCATAGAAACAGACAACTGGTGCCAGAGCCATGGCCTCAAGCTAAATGCCAAAAAGGGTATAGTCATCCCCTTTGACAAAAACAAAGTGCCCACAAATTACCACATAGGTGGTAATCCATTAAGTACAGAAGAAGTAATTAGGGACCTGGGGACCCAAGCTGATAGCAATCTCTCATTTGACAACCACGTGGCCAAAGTG